>NC_092206.1:97292380-97357368 GCF_043381705.1 Parasteatoda tepidariorum
TTTTTTTTTATTTCTAACTAATGCTGATTTCGAACACACTTGAATGCATTATAATTAAAAAGAGATAATTTTATTGTTGTAGTTAATTTTTATTTATTTATTAATCTATTAAAAAAAATTGCGTTGCAATCTTTTTGGAAAATTTTATAAACGTTGTTGAACAGCCGATCCAATTGTTTGAGTTTGCGACTGCTGATGTCCAACTTCGTAGCCTTGTAATTTTGAACCCGATTCAGAAGACAAGAGAACGCCTGTATCGAGCATTTTGGAGAAATTTGCTTTCGCGGACCACTTTTTTGATTGAACTAATCCGCATTTGCGTTACATGGAGAGGAGGATCACGAAAGCCTCCCGCGGTTAGTCTGACGGCAAGGGTAACCAATGATCCGTCAAAGAGGATATTTTACGTCAGCACCGTGGTAGGTGCAAGCCGGATACGGAAATCGTGTCGAGCAGTCATCGCTGGGAATCGAACCCGGCTCACCTCGTTGGAAGGTGAATGCTCTATCCCCTGAGCCACCGCGGCTCTTTTTGCAATATTGCCAAAAGGCTTAAATACTTCAAACAACGCTTTTATTTCGCATCGCATAAAAAAAGAGATTATAAATATTTCAGGAAGGGTGCCAGTGCGAGATTTGCCATAGGCGCTTCTTTCCATAGATACGCCTCTGCTTCCAGGTTTTTACCCAAAATTTCCCTGACGATTCTAGGTATTTCCAAAATAAAAAAAAACTTCCCTGTTGATTCCAAGTATTCAAGTTTATCCAGGTGGGTAGTCACTATGAGAATTTAGTGCAATAAATTGTTTGATTTCATTACAAAAATGCAGAGATGTTTACTTAAAATAGTTTAAAAAAATTTAATTGGTTACACACAAATAATGAAACATGATAATTGTAAATTATACTATCATAACGATTGAAAAACAAATCAATGTTCAAGACATTTTTAAGATTAGAGGGTTTTGAATAAAAGAATGATGAAACAAACTAACAAAATATATATATATATATATATTTCTTACCTATTAATACTCCAGCAATACAGAAGGCATAGTGAAAAACATCCAAAAATGATGGTTCAACTTTTTTGTATTTGTACAATAAATCAAAATTATGAGATTTATTTTTCTCTTTTGCACATCTTGTTTCTTGAACTTCAAATGCCAATCCAACCATCTGAAATCAAACAAAACAGAAAACAATCAATAACAGGTAAAAAAAAAAAATTTTTTTTTTCTCTATAACTCAAAAAATTTTAATTTACAGCATAACAGAAAAAAATTCTATACTATTTATCCCATACTTATGCTTGTAGAATAAATGAAGCCTATAAAAACAAAAAAATGTTATTGAAATGGTATTCAAATTTCAACAGATTAAAAAGCAATATTATAGAGTACATTCAATACTCGTTTAACCATATCAGTGTTTCAAGGAAAGTGCTGCTAAACACGAAGAATTACAAACTTATTTAATGATAACTTAATTACAAATTAAGTACTCTGAGTATTGTGACGCTTATCGCCACTAAAAATTAAAATTAAGAGAAAGAGCTAGAATTATTTTTTCTTCTCGGCTTTTGAGTAAGATGTAACGCTTATCGTCACTCAAAATTAAAATCAAGAGAAAGGGCTAAAATTAGATTTCTAGAACATTCCAAAGTCTTCGATCAAATAAAACTACCGTGAGAAATTTCCATCGGCAAATAGTAACTTAAATAGGGATTAAATAATTCAAATAAACAATTAGGTTAGAATCTTACAATGTCATGATGGGACAAACTCAAAAACGACAATAACTTTAGGACTTGATTTTTCCCCAAATTTGCAACTTTTTATCACTAAAAAAAAATACGATATAAAAGCAGCCGAAGGAAAGGGTTAGAGAGCAATCAATCAGAGTGTGTCAAAGGCTGATTCCGAAACCATGAGTAAACTTGATAAGTCTCTCTCTCCAACTATTCTAAATTAATGTTTACACTAATGTTATAATGCAAAGTTGGTTTAATTGTAAATCTTATTTTTAAATATACATAACATATTATTTGTTTAAATTTAAGACGAGTAGCTTCCTTAATTTAATGTAATAATAATAACTATACGATACGGCAACTAAAAGCTAAAAGGGCCACTATATGCGCCACGGCATCTACTTTATTGAATTTAAAAAAAAAAAAATTCTTCCCTTTCTTACAATAACATACAAAGGTTTAAAATATGTAACGAATTTATAATTTCTGCCATTTAAATACCTTTAAAGTAAGAATCATTTGAATAGCATTGGTGTGTGGTGGTGGAATTGGCAGCCCAAAATAATGAGTACTCCTGAAGAAAGCCAAATAGCCGAATGAGAAAATTGCACTATAAATGTGGCATTTCCTACAAAAAGAAACATACATTTAAAATTAATATTATTTATTTGTATTTTGAAGAAAATAATCAATGTATTTAGATACAAATAAATAATTTAAATTCAAGCTCCTTAACTATCAAAGTACTTCAGTAAAATCACAAACATTTTCAGATGTAACTAACTAACTATAACCCTAAAGTACAACAGAAAAAGAAATTATTTGTTGTATGTGGAAGCAAGTATATTATTTTTCCACTACACTGGCTGCAGTCTATAAGCAGTTGGGGGTCAGCTTTGATCAGCCAGCGTAGAGACCAAGGAGCGGCATCGCTCCTCGATAAATTGTTCTAGCATAAAGTGCTTGACTTCGCACACAGGTTGTCAGGCTAAAAAAGCAGGAGAGTCATCTCCTATGCAGAGGATCAAAATCGAGATGGCATGTCTTTGGATCATCCTAAAAGCCTGGTTTCTTAGGACAGGTCGGCATTACAAAACGTCAGCTTGAAGCGAGCACTAACCTCTGTTTGGTCAATTTGTGAAATAGACAGCATACGTCATCGAACGCTCAACTTGAACGACGACTGATGTTCGAATAAACTGCAGTTGGATTACAAGGCAACGACAGAAGCAATGGCGGACAACATCCAGCAGAGCATTGAAATCACCCAAGATTTTGATTTTAACATTAAACATAGCTTTTTCTTCCTCTTCATTTAGCTAACATATGATGTGTTTTTTCTTGGACAAAGTCATTATTTGTTCTCTAAAGCACTGGTCGACAATAACAAAATCAATACAAATTCAAAATAAATATTTGTTTACGTTATTAACGCATGCGCAATGCGAGATAATGTCTGCATTGCAACGACTGCTCAGGCTGAGCTAACAAAAGAGCATTTTGTTGGCATCAGTGGTACGTCAACTTGACGCTGATGCCCAGAGAAGGTGCTTGTCTTTAGTGCAGCTCTAGTGTGACATAAATAAATTACCTACCTTTTCTACCACAAATTGCAATTGGGCTTCACATTTAAAAGATTAGTTCAGAGAAATAAGATTAACATAGAGCCAAGGTGTCATATTGGTTGAGGCACTGAGCTATTAGTGTGAGGGACCAGCCTACTCAGCTTTAGATAGATGAGTACTAGCTTGTCTCCGAAATAAAAGCAGTCATAAGAAAATTGTAGAGCCTTAATTTACAGAAAATTCCTGTTTAAAGCTGCAAAAGGCACTTATTTTTTTTAAAAAAAAAGATCAATGTAATGGGCTCTAAAACATCAGTAAAATGTAATTTGACTGTACTGGCTATTGCATAAATTATAAAAGAAATAATTTGTAGTCAAATCCCCTTTTAGTAAAATCAGAAATAGCAAAGCAATAAATATTTAGATTAAACCAAAATAATTACATTTTGGTTTGAAAAACTTCAAAAGAATGGTATCATGCTTTAGCCAAACATTCACAAAATAAAAACAGATTTTTAAATAAAAACAGAACAGAAATTTTAAACCGTAATTTTGAAAGACAAAACACGTCAAAATATCAATGTTTAACTTTAAATTGTTAATAATTCTAACTTTAAATTGCTAATTGTAAATTCCAGCATCACTTCCTATAATTGTCTGCACATTTAATAGGGCCTAAATAATGAAAGTTTCTCATTCTCAAAATCACCTATTGCTAAAACATATATACTCAGATATGAAAAAGTAATATTTGAGGAAAATGAATAATTAAAAATATGAATTCAAATACCAATATATTTAATGATTTAAAAACCTTGTGGTTTCTTAATCTGATCAATACATGACCAATTATTTATTAGCTACAAATGATTTATTATACTTAATAGCAAAACTATTTACCAATTAAATTAGCATAAATTTTAAAATAAAATACTCACAATTTAAAAATAATTAAATCTAAACAAACTAAAAGAAAAAGAAACAAATAAAGTTTAATAAATTTAAGTAATTATTACTTTTTAAAGAATTGTAGGATAATTGCATTAATAAGAGTAACGAGCACAGAATGAACAACATGAAAACCAGATACAATAAAAACTATGATAAATCCAGCACTTGTAGACAAAACCTGTCTTTGATAAGGATTTGGCACATTTCTAATAACAGGTCCAAGAATAACAGAAATACACAGTAGAGAAATATATATTATGTCATCTAATATCATTGCTGTTGAAAAACTATGGGTAAATCTGCTGTAAGAGTAGAATCTGAAAGAAAAGAAAAAATCTAAAATTCAGAATAAAGAAAACTTGATAAAAAACATTAAAGATCTGCCAACTCACAATTTTATGGCTCAGAACAAGCAGAATGGAATCAGTATTGCAATGTTATAATCTTGGTTATTTTTTTAATAACAAAAATTGAATAACTTCTTCCCAAACCATCCTGGATTTTATGTTAATTTTTTTTATTTTTTCTGTTAAAGGTGCTTTTTTTGTTCAAAACAATCTTTTGTTTAAATGAAATATTTCACCGTAAAATATCTTTAAACAAATGTTCGCTTGATGTCCATATTTAACTATTTGGAACTATTTTTCGTCCAGAAAGCAATAAAATTATGCCTTAGGTTAATAAACAATTGCTTGTTTTTAAATTTTCTTAATACTTAAAATTAATTTTTTTAAACTAATATAACTGATTTGAATGAAGATGTTAAATTCTTTGAACTTTTTAAATAACTTAAATCTTTTTTCAAAATATCTAAACAAACAAATCAGGGGTCTGTCAAGATTTTTCTGAGAGGTACCTATTTTGTGAAAATTTAGACATAATTTGTGAAAATTAAAAATTATGTTTAAAAACTAACAAAAAAAAATATGGCAAAACTTTGGATATGGATTTATTGTTTCTTATGGGATACAAAAGTGAAATTTTAAGAAAAAGTATTTTGTGAAATTCCTAAAGTTGAATTTGTGAAGGTACCAATAAACAGTAGTAAATTTGGCCCTGACAGACCCCTGCAAATGTATACTATTATTAATGAAACAACCTTTGTAAAAATAGGGGAGATTTCTGCATATGTGCCAGCACCAAAACAATCAATCAAGGAGTTTTGAGAAAGAAAAAAAAACATCACAGAAGGCAAAATAGTCACCTCCAATATTTTTTTTATTAAATTTTATCAAATATAAAGCCGTTTTAGTGCCTTAGTATTTGTGGTCAGAAATATATTTCCAACAAATGCAAATTCTAAAAATGTATAATTTAATTATGTCAGAAAAATTTATTGAAATTCAAAAATATCACACCCTTTATTTCTACGATTCTGATTCATCAATCAGGGGTGTATAGGTTTTTCTGAGAGGTACCCATTTTACGAAAATTTAGACATAATTTGTGAAAATTAAAAATTATGTTGCAAAATCAATACAAAAATATAGATTTATCGTTTCTTACGGGATACAAAAATAAACTTTTAAGAAAAAGTATTTTGTGTTCGAAAGTTGAATTTGTGAAGGTACCGCTAAACATGGTAGTAAAAATAACGGTAGACCTGAACAGATCCCTGTCAATGGTCTTGAATTTTTAATGTTACACAAGATGCTAATGAATAGATTAGATGACAATTAACAATTTATTTAAGAACATTAAATCAAAATTATATTTAACATTTCTCTCCACCCTTGATTGTTGAGTTTGGTCATCAAGAAAGGGGACTCTTAAGAAGATTTCCATACCTGTACCTATGCCAAAAATAAATAAAAAAGTGGTTAGATCTTTATTATCAACCACGCACAAATATGAAAAAACATTGCTGAAGGGTATCTCAAATTAACGACCTTAACTTGAGTTTTTGCCGGCAAAAAGGTATTTTTGCCAGGACAGTGGCAGAAACCTGGGAAAAACTGGTAAAAAACGGCAAAAACCAAATTATCTAAATTGCTGATTAATATTATTACAAAATACACTTGAAACAAATTTAAATCAATCATAAGGAATAATAATTTTGATACATTACATGAGAAAATTATTTATAAAATATTAATAATTAATATAAGGGTAATAATTTTTTAAAGATTGAAAGTCTTTGACCTCTTTTTAATTCAGAATCCTTAAATAAATGTTTTTTTTACAAATTGTATTTTTTTTACCTTTTCATAATAACTTTCGGTATGTATTATTTTACATTATATCACTCTTACACTATATTTAAAGGGAGACATAAGAAAGATTGACTGTAAATAATCTTTCAAAACTAGTGATCTGTAATGCTACGCTGAGACAGCACAAATTGTATTGTGATGATGAATAAAGTTGAATTTAAAAAATTGCATTGATATTTGTATATTTTAATTAACTACACATGTTGATAGACATTTTATTCTTTAAATTCTAGTTATATTAATTTAAAATAAGTTCATATCACTGGAAAAAAAGAGAATAATCACTAATTTTCCGAATCACTAAAATTCCATAATGCTTTAAACTACTAAAATGATATATTAATGCATTTTAATTTAATTATGGAATAATAATTTTGTTAAATTTTTTAAAATTATATATATTTATAGTATATATTACAATTTTAGGAATAATTTTGTATCAAAAATGTGTTTTTGTCCTCTCATCTTGGAAATTATAGGTTTTTGCCACTTTGCTTGGCAAAACCTGGCTTTGCCAGGACGGTTTTTACTAAGGTTTTTCCACCTGCAGCAAAATCTTGCCAACCCTGGTTAAGGTTGAACTCAAAGTGTAAGAATTAGTAATCAGCCCTGGGCAAACCACATGTACATGTTTTTTTTTCTTCTTCAAGTTTTTAGCAAAGTTTTTAGTTTTTGACAGCTTATTGGTCAAATTACTGTTCAATACTATAACTCATAATGTATATGTCACTGTCCAGTTTCAAACTTAGCAATTATTGTGGTGCTATTTAAATTCATTCTGATTCATTAGAAAAAAAAATTAGAAAAATCTATTATTTTTTAACATTAAATTATTAGACTAACAAATGAAAAAATTTTAAAAATTATACAAAATTTGAAACATTTAGATTTTTGACACTCTTAGAAATGCTATAGCAAAATCACCCTTTTTAAAGGAATAAGTTAATTAGTAAGCAATTCTTAGAGCGTAAAGAAACAATCAATTTTAAATAACAAAAACAAAACAAAAATCAAGTACAGTGTCTAAATTAATTTGTCTCAAAATGCTTCTACTAACGGATATACTTTTCCTTATTTATGAAGATTTATAAATATCGTCTGCAACTAAGATTTGACAAGAACAACATTCTACACAATGTCGAAACAACTTTGAAAGACAGAAGAAAGGAATAGACTTTTCAATTTTATTTTAAATTAGCTTTAATTTATTTATGCATACAATTTAATAACAAATAAACTTACATAAAGAATTTATCCTATACACCGCAACAAGCAGAGAAGGGAACGCTAGTTGCAGGAAGAAAATATAAACAATACCATTTCAGTTCACATCATTTTAATCTACAAAAATTAGTTTTAAAATTTATTTTGTATAGTATTTTAGCTTCATTCAATTTGAAAAGTAGAATTGATTTTACTCCAACTTTTATCAAGCTTAATAAAATAATTTTTTTTTTTTTACTATTTTGAATTGTGGTATATAAGTAAGCTATAAGCCAATATTTTTATCTATAGAGAAGCTTTGAATTTTTTAATGGCATTGAATTTTTAATCTTGATTTTAAAACAAAATTTATTACTTCTCATGATTGTAAACATTTATATTTAGAATATTGAATTATAAATTTAATTATTTCGATTGTAAAAACGTACTTAAAAATATTTCAGGCCAAAACGTTTTTGTAAGGGTGGTGGCGCTAGTGGTTAAATTGCTGTAGCAAGACTTCCAGGTTACTGCTTCCGATATATTTTTAGGCCGCAGAATGAAAAAACGCGCCATCATATTATTGCATCATATCTTTAGCAGTAATTCACATGAACCGAGTTCTTTCTTTCAGCCTTTAAACTTCAGCATTATCATATCAATATTCCGCACTGATGTATTTTGTTAATTTTTTTCAGCAATGGTAGTTTATAATGTGTTGCTAGTAATGGTAAAATTGTAAAAAAAAGTTTATGAACTATCACTATCCAGAATACTTAGCTAATTTAAAGCAGAGTCGAACATCATTAGAATGCAGGGTAAAGAAAGTTTACAGTTAAACATTTATAAATAATTCTTTTCACTTCCATTTGCTATTGACTTTATTATATATGTGTAATAAATAAAAATTTTAAAAGCCTAGTCATTCAATTTTGCTAATCCTGTTTAACAATGCAATAAAGTATGATGACACACATGAATTGAAAAAAAAAAGTTACAGAAGGTTCTCAAGTTAAACATTACGTACGAAAAAATAATTTTAAATGCTTTTCTTTAGTTTTATTTACCCAAACAATTTTATATCTTTAATTGAAAATATAAATTTGAAAAACCTAGTCATACATTTATGCTGTTAACTATTGATAAAAAATTCTTTACAGATTACTCATGTAGGGTAAGTTGTATGTAGAGAGAGGGGCAAGCCAGGCAACTAAGAGCTCTAAATCTTCATATTTATAATTTTTGTTATGGAATTTTTTTAACGGGTAAATTTTTGGCCTATACAAAATAGTTATGAAAAATAAAATTTTTAAAAAACATTTAACAAAGTAGTTTTTAATCATTAAAATGTAAATATTTTTAGCATTTAAGAAGAATAAAAAAGTATACCTAATTTTGTTTTAAATTATAATTTTTTTATAAAATACTTCTTATTTGCACATTACATCAAAAAAAAACTTTATACATATATTTAGTTTTTTTATTTTTTAAATCAATGTAATAAAACTCAATTGTTCTGAAGCTTTACCTCTTCACGTTTAGCAATATTTTCTTTTTATTATTATTACATGAAGTTTTACTTTTGTTGAGTATAAATTTTACTACACTTCTTTCTTATAAATTTTTAAGAAAAAATTATTGTAATACAGTTAATAATTTTCACAATGAATGAATAAGAATAATCGCTTTCTTAAAATATAGCATTTATTGTATACACTAAACATATAGAATTACATTTCAGTTGCTATTACATTAATGCAGTGTTGTTACAAATTAATTATATAAAGGAAATAATTTATTAAAATTGCTCCTTTTTTCATAAAGGTGTACAATATTCTGCTTTTACAGTTTAAAATAGTATTGCATAGAGAAACTTTAAAAGACAGTTTTGCATTATTATACGATTGAAAAGTTTCAGTTTATTAGCAAACATAACTAATATATTCTTCTAGTGTAAAAAATATAAAATAGTTGAAAAATTTAACCGGGAATATAAAATACTTTTTGCATAATTGAATCATTAGATGCAAAAGGGACACAAGATGAGGAATATTTAAAATAAGTGCTCATTAATTCTCAATATTTTAAAGCTTACCAAAAATTAAGTAATTCAATTGTATATAAAATATATTTACAAAAATCTAGTACATGGTATGAAATTGGAAATGTTATTACTGTATATCTTGGTATCGATAAAAGTTCAAAATAGTTGCACATTTATATTCAGAAAACAAAACACTTTAAGCGTGAATGAAACACTCAATTAAATTATATCTAACAGGGATGCACAACCCACAGACCAAATGTAGCCTATGAAGATTTTTGATTTGGCCCCTGAACCTTAAGCATTGATATAAAAATATTTAAAAAAAATTTTTTTAAATTCTGGTCTCGGAGAAAATACTACTTTACCAGTTATTCTGCTTTTATTTCATTCTTTTCGTTTACTTATTGATGACCTCAAATGCATCGATTTAAGGCTGTAACCAGCCAAACTAGAGCTTTTTCCATGCTGCCTATTTTGTTAGCATCAATTCATCAGAGAGCAGAGCTGCCACTTCATGTCTCATACTTGAAATTTACCTATATTTCTAGTATTAAAATAAGTTTTATTAATTTGATGCATTAGTTGCTGGCATCAATTTTACATAAATCAGATTGTGGATAAAAGCCACGTAGTTCTATGCTCTCCTGCCAATTTTTACAGGTCAAATCCAAAGCTTTTCTGCCAGAATCTGCTGACAGAAATTTTGTAGCAACAGAAAAATTATGTCATATTGTCTCACATACATGAGCTAAAGCTGACGGATCTTTAATATTGTAGTCAATGCGTCATAAAAGTTTGATGCATCAGTCAAGGTATAGCATTCATCCTTCATGACCAGAGATCATGCTGCAGATGGAAGTACATTTGATGCTTGAACTCAATACTTGACTGTCTAGTTTCCAGGAAATTCAGTGAACTGACATATTCGTATTTCATCACTTGTGGCTGATATGTGTCATTAAGTTTCGTTACTTTGTGCTCATCATGACCAAATTCTTGTGTTTGTAATTCTACAATAATAATTGGATGTACTGAACTTGCAATAAGCTTTGTTGTTGACTTCTCCTGATTTTCCAGCAGGTTATTGTGTGATATGTTACAGAATTTGAAGATATAAAATGAGAGGAGGAAATATATTTCCAAAACTAAATACTTCAAAAAAAATTATAATTTTAAATGAGCTAATCAAAAACATCACATCTATGTGATAATTTATTAATTATTAACTGTGGCAACAGAATTTATTTTCTAATAATAATACTTTAGCGGTAAATGAAATTTTTAATTTTCTCGTTTTCTTTTCTTTTGATTTTTGTTTCTAAATTAGCTGTAATAAACAGCAATGTAATTTTGTGTCTATATTTCTTTGCATTAAATTTTTTTTATTTCATTATTTGCACTTGAGAAGTTTCATCCATGTTATAATAGGTTATTATTATAACTAAACTATTATTACTATTACTAAAAATTTTTTTTTGTTTTTATGATCACAGATTTGCGTTACTTGTGTTGTCTCTGAATATGGTAAGTACTTCCTGGTTTTTATGGCCAGTTATCTAAGAAAGGTTGTGCAACCCGCATGCATAAAATATATTTACAAACTTTAAAAAAAAAAAAAAATTTAAACACAGGCTATATAATTGAAAATGTTAGTTTGAAGCATCAACTAGAATAGTTTGACATTTGAAATCAGAAATACCAACAAATTAGTCTCTCAATTCAATTGTGTATGAAATATATTTGTAAAATAAGATAACAAAATCTCTTAAATACATATTATACAATTTAGCAAGTTTCTATTTTACTAATTAATATGATTCTCTTACAAGTTCAACATAAAACATTTATAATATGAAACAAATCATTAAACTAAATTTTGTTTAAAATATCATTTCAAAATTAAACTTTTTCTCTTAAATACATCTTCTATCAACACTACAGGCAGTTGCTAGCCTTGGCTATCTCAAGCAGCCTATTCTATACTGATCTGAGCGATTTACTCCCATACAGCTAAGCAATAACACACTGCATCTCTTAAATATACACTATCTAGGAACACTTATGGAGTAATCTCATTGCCGGCGATTTATATACGTCTTTGCACCTAAATGTGATTCACACATGAACAAGCAGTTTTTTTTTCTTAATGTACAGTTTCTAAGCATGTGCGTGTAAGGCAATAGGATGAACTCTGAATGGATGTTTTTATGCAGGAATGATCACTTCAGAACATCATTTCTGTTTAATAAACTTTAAAAATTGTTGAGATATTTAATTTGGATATAAAGTAAATTAATTAAAACCTTTACATACATGAATCACTTAACGCACATAATTTATCATAAATGAAGGAAGTAGATAAGTGCAATATTGATTCCTTGTGTTTAAGCCCTTGCTGAATTGAGTTATTATGTATAAATATTTATAACTAAATATTTTGGATTTGTTACACATATAAAATAGTTAGACATTTATGACAAAAAGTATAAAATATTTCCTTTACAAATGAATTGCTTTCGCATAAAAAGTATAGACTTTTGAAATGAAGTAGTATTTGCTCAAGTAATTATTTTTTAGACATGGCATTTAGAAATTTTGTTTGATAACTAAATTTTCATTATAAATTCTGCTCGTATTCAAAATACAAAATGGTTGAATGTTTTAATCAAAAGTATAAAATAATTCATGCGTAACTGTATATAACTATATATTTACATAGTTGCCAAACTTAGATTTTTAGAGACATTCCTTAATTTTTGTACTCTTCTTTGAACTGAGGAAAAATTTACATATCAAAATGAAAATAATAAAAATTCCTTAAAAAGATAATTTTAAAAAAGAAATAAATTATGTTAAATGTAAATCTTATATAAAAATTTATTATTAATATAGTTATAACAAGTAAGCTGTTTAAACATTTATAATTTTTGCAAGAGCTATTAGTTTTAAAAAATTATATTTTAGATATAACTATTCATTTTGAGTTTTTTTTTAAAAAACAGAATTTTAACTTCCAAAAAATGAGAGGTAAAGGGGAAAAGCTTTCATTTAATAATGAGTAACCAACTAAAAATGTATAAAGGTTACTTATACCTCAATTTTATATTAAAATTATATTCTTAAAAAAATCAATATTTCATGGGAAAATTTTCTTGTACAATTAGTTTTGTAGTGTTAGTATCAAAATTTGCAAAATTTTTACTTTGAAATGTTGGCCGCTATGGATTGGTAAATAATTTCCCTGTCGGAAAAAAAAATATATATGTATATATATAAAATATATTTCTACCCCCGTGGCTGAATCACGTTGTCGCAGAATGTTGCTGAATTCTTGCAGAAAGATTTTTCTTTTGGGAAGTAAAAAATTTTGTTTTTCTTTTTTGCGAAAACTTTAGAAATTTTTTATTTTCTGCAGAATTACATTCAAAAGATGCCTTTCTCGCGCATCAGAGTGGAAAGAAATTCTCGCGATTTTTATTATCTTCTTATTTATTATTTTTATATTCTCATATGAGAAATAACATATGTAGTGTTTTGCTCATCCCCCCCCGACAATTATTGCTACCAATTTTTACTTTTTTTTATGTAATTATTTTTGAAAAAAAATCTGTGTTTTTTTCATCGCTCGGATACTATTGTGATATTTTTTTAATAATGCCGATATTATTACGGCACACAAAGTTCGAATCTTGGAATCAAGAAATCATTCTTAAACATGCCCGATTTGCACCGATATCATTGATCCACACAGTGTTTCTATCGTTCTTTCGACAGCTTTCCACATTTAAAAATCTACTCGTCTACGGATTTCCACATTAAAAAAAACATCCTCTATGTTTTTTTAAACAATTTTATTACACACAAATGGTTAACTCATCATCGCTTATTTGATAATTTACTTTTCGATTATGAAGGTTTCAAATTTTTTTCGGCAGTTATTGCTGGGGCTACCGATTTACACGGGGTTTTTAAAATTATGGTTATTTCTCAGTTGATATGATTCCTGCTTGTAATCTCGCATTTAAATAATCATTTTCTGATGCAAATCACACTTTACGCCAATATCGTAAATCCATAGTGTTTTGATTGTATTTTTAACAGTTATTGACATTGATTTTCACTTGGTTTTTAAAATCCGATATTTTTCATACGTTGTCTATTTACAACAACCAAATTTAAAAACGAAACACACATTTGAGTAACCTCTTTTTAAAGAGTCTGATTCCCGAGATTTGGTAGTTACTGCAATGGATTTGACGATTTTTAGTATTTTTTTTTTACTGAGATGATGATTTACAAAATGCAAAAAGGAAATAATTAGTGCGTTTTTCCCTTTCAAAATTATATTTAAAAAAACTAAATATTCTATTAAAAAAAATATATGTACAATTTATTTAACCAAAAAGAATATTCATTTTTTTCTAAACACAACGTTTTTGTCACTTTAAATTAGTAACGATTATTTTAAAAAGTATCTTGTAGAAAGATATTAGTGCTAGAGAGGTTTGTCGCAAAAAGCCCGAAAAATTCTGCCACAGGGATTTCTACATTTATAATCTCGACAGTTTGACCAATACAGCGTTGTGACTGGACCTTGTCCACTCACATAATCTGGTTCAAAAGCGCCATTACTGCACATTTTCCTATCCATAAACCAGACTTAAAGGTGATGAATGGGTCTAGTCTTGTAATAGTCTGAGAAAAAGAATAGAGAAAAACGTTAACTTATTCTTTGAAAGTCTGCCACCTTAAGTTCATTATTTAAAAAGAGGCTAATGCTGAATTGGTAAATAACTGGTATAAAAAGGTAAAAATCAGGTACATAGTTAGCTAAAAAATGTTTTTAATATCCTATAAAAGCGCGTTAGTTATGGGTGACTTTTTCTTGAAAATATAGCTTATAATGACTTTGACTCTTTTAGCTCTGGTATTATTTTTTTATCTTTCTTAACAACTTTTTTTAAAAATCTATTTTTTACAAAAGCAATAACAAATAAAAACAATATTAAAAAATGTCCCGTATAATAAATAGAGCTCCAGTAATGAAGGATAACTCCAATGTCTAAAAGAATAAATGCAACACCCATATATGATATGCACTGCATTTTTATGAAGTACCAAATGAAATCATAAATTTTTTGACTCGTCGCAGATGCATTCTTACGGAAAGCTTTTTCCACCTCAATTTCAGATATCAGTAGCAGCGGAGTGCCCAGAAGCGACAAATAATAGCCTGGGTGAACGCCATGCCAAATGGCACTTACAAACATTGTCACAAGCATTCTAAAAATAAAAAAAAAGCATATCATTATATAATCTTAACAGATTTGAAATAAGAATAAATAGAAAAATTTACTAAAATGCATATTTTAATTGAAAATCCTTTATAAGCTAAAACATATTTAATTGAAGTAATAAAACACAAGTAATGAAATAGAAACAAAAATTATAAACATCCACAGGAACATTTTATAATAAAATGGGAAGAAATGTATGAAGAATTTTTTTTCAATTAACCACTTAATAAATAAAAATTTTTTTCTTTATTTATTTCCAAAAAAATAATAATAAATAAATAAAATAATTTACAAATCAATTGTACTTATACTATAGGTCATATATTTTGAGACATCCAATGGACAAATTAGTGTTAAAAATAAAGCAATTTATGTAACTTTTAAAAAGAAGTGAAAAATGTTGGACCAACATATAAATTTTTTTTAACATAATCAAAAAGAATTTGAGTGTCTCATATTTTAACAAAATAAAGGCAAATATTTCACCAGAAGGGAGAATAAAAAGAAAAGTATTATAGATAAATATATTGTACACTTTGAAAAGAAAATTGAAAGAGCATCTTTTTAAACCCAAAGAGTGCAAGAATATTATGCATATTTCTATGTGATAATGCAATATCCTTTCTTGTCTATTAATAATATAAAGTTGTTTATATTTCATCAAATTTTGACCACAGATCAGAAACAAAGAATGAGATTGATCCAAAGAAAAAATGAATCAGGTTAAATAAGCAATAAAATCAATTAAAACAGTGATTTGAATATTTTTATAAATTTTTGCAATCAAATGACTCATTGTCAAACTAAATTTTTTTTAATGCAAAGCAAAAATCTTTAATTATAAGTCAACAACTTAAAAATGCTTTTCTCTGTTTAGCTTTGAGTTATTTCTATATCAGAAACACCAAGAATGAGAATCTAAGGTTAAGTTAATCTAGGGCAAAGTTAAAAATAAAACATTTTTCATTTGAAATAAAAATCAAAGTAAAACTTTGTACAGTTCAAGAAACATTTTGTGAACAAAAAATCTATAAATTATGTATACATACCATATGTAACAAATAAGGATTGTATTATAACAAATAAGGATTTAGCCGAATTCCGGCTGCCAAAAAAATAAAAAAACTGCTGAATAGCAAAAAAATCATTAATAAATATAATTTTTAATACATAAATAATTTTAGTCATTATTGAAAATGAATCAAAACTTATCTATATTATTGGCATGGGGCAAAAGGGAAACAAAACTTTAATAGAAAACTATGATGTAAAAAACTATAAAAATATTTAAGATAAATAAGAATACTGACTAATAATTACATAAAATTTAAAAAAAAAATTTTGAAGTTGTAAAATTTAAAAAAAGAAAGAGAAATACAAAAAACCCTCTTAATTCTTAAAAAGAAACTTTAATGCTAAAAATACTTTTCGGAAAAAAAAAAATTCATAAAGAGTTAAAAAAATATAGTCAATCAGAAATGCTTTTAAAAAGGGTGTGTTATCATAAAACTGCATATAAAAACAAGATAATATACAAAAGCGAAACAGAAAAAATAAAAACCAATCTTAGAAAATTTAAAGCTGAACATCTGTTTTCCAATTACTGTTTTGTCAAGAAAAAGTGATGAGAAAAAAAAAAAAAAAATTTGATAGAAAGCATCTCACTTGCCACATCATAATAAAAACGTCAATAAAAGCAAATGTTAAAAAAAAAAAAAGAGGTCGGATAAAAACAAAAATCGTTCTTAGTTTTTAAACTAAAAATTTAATGCTAAAAATCTCAAACTATTTCATATATAAAAAAGTGATAATAATGNAAAAGCAAAAGTTAAAAAAAAAAAGAAGTCGGATAAAAACAAAAATCGTTCTTAGTTTTTAAACTAAAAATGTCAAACTATTTCATATTGCTATACTATTAGAAAAAAGTGATAATAATGACTTTTATTAGAAATACTCTTGAAAAAATGCTGTGTCATTATAAACAAAAAGAAAATAAACAAATTTAATATAAAAACAAGAGAAAGAGGAAAAAAATGTTCTTCGTTCTTAAAAAAGAACTTTAACATTGAAAATCCAAATTTTCTACATTACCAGTTATCTGTACAGGAAAAAAGTAACAATAAAAGAACAAAAATTCTTAAAACAAAAAGTGTTAAAAAAACGACAAAATTGATTTGCCTGAATATAATTTAAAAAAATCAGCAATACAAAACTCATGGTTCAGTATAAAGTAATCTAGTTTCAATTCTTCAAATTTCGCTTTTCTAGTCATTCAGAATCTAAATTTGCAAGTTTCAGAAAGTAACAAACATGTGTAAAAAATATTTCTAATAATGTATGTAAAAAATACAATTTTGGATTATTATTTTTTAAATCTATTCAAATTCTGTAAGAAAAAACCTTTTCCAAAAAAAAATGACGGATATTAAGACCAACCGAATATTATGAGGAACATCCAGCCGAATATTTGGCAAAAGAGCCCAATATGCGTTACATTCGTATATGTATCACAACCAATTTAATTTTGTCTACTCCTTACATACTTAAGAATACAAAATCTTGAGTTTAAAGAGTAGGCAAGGATGCCACTTTGTATAAATGCTTCTAACAGTCATATTTTCTCATAAAATGACTTTTAAAAAAAAGGAAACTAATGATAATATTAAATAAATAAAACATGCCCTAATATATTTAGTAATCCAAATAACAACAATCTGAGTTTATAAAAATATTAAAGATTGCATTAAAATAAATGTTACTTACTTCACAGGTTTTGGAGCTGCAGTTTTTCTGTAAATATAAATTGCAAGCCAATATTGAACAGTCATATTCCAATATCTGATACCCTCCCTCATAGTGGGTCTGAATTCACTAGCAAGCTCATTCATGCATCTAATTGATTCAAAATTATATGTTGCTGTCGCCAGGGCTTTAGAATCATTATCGCTGTAAAACACAAACCTCACAATTTAATTTCATTAGAAAAAATATAAAAAACAATAATTTATCAACAATAGAATTAATGAGCATTTCTTAAAGGCAGGAGAACATGCTGGAAATTAATAGCCTCAACTATTTAGCGATAGATTGAACAAGTGACTCTTTTATATGCCTTTCGTTATGAAATTATGACTCTTACTTTTTACTGATTTTTTTAAAATAATGTTTGTAAATTAGCACTTTTTTAAAAGGCAGATATGTGACATCTGGAACATCATTATTCCTTATTGTGTTTTGGCAACACCTAGTAAGTAAACTCCAAGTTCACATATCAAAGCTCGCTTCGTCTATCGCCATCATTAAAGATGTTTGTGTTTTTTACATACTTAGTATTTAAGTACTGTTACAGGCATCATTATAGTTAACAAATAACATAACAGTTTGATTTTTGTAGAACGGCAGCTCTTTCTAAGTGAATTTAGTTTTATTAAAGCACATCAAATAAAAATATTGAAGAAGTTATTATTAAAATAAATAAAGTAAATATTACATATGCTTATAATTTCTCTATTTTTCATAAAACATGTTTTTAAATATAGGAAAATTCAAGCAACAAATATTTATATGAATGTCATAGCAATACAAAAAAAAATAATAATAATAGTAATAAATTTAAAAAATTCAATTCATATATAACAAAGTTATATATAAACAAATAAAAATTTGTTTTTAATTTTTGTCGTTTGCTGAAATGAGGAAAGATTTGTTTCAATTTGGGGGATGTCCCAATCAAATTTGAGGGTTAGGCATACCTAAATATTTCTAAAAGAGAAAAATTGATTTTTGAATTTCATAATAAATAGATTCCTGAAGAAAAAAAATCTTTAACATAATAACTATTAGAAAACAAAAATCTGAATTGTGCTATTCTTTCAGCAGTTTTTGCATAAAAAAATATAAAAATTGCTTTAACAAATTCAGTTTATTCAGTAATAAGAACATTTGAGATACAGCCAATCATGGCTATATCTTATTTGTGATCACGAAGCAAAAGTAATTTGATTTCAGTATTTTACTCGAGAGTAGTATTACTGAATCGCAAGTACGTATGACAAGCATCCAAGTCTTTTTGTTTGGGTGTTTACTGGTTGCCTACTGCAGGGGTAATTGTGAGCCCAAGTCAAAATTCCGGAATATTTCTTGAGTTAAAAAAAAAAAGTTTAAATTAGAAAAAATTTAAACAAGGTTTTTCTTCTTTTTTCTCAATATTTCTTTGTTTACTTAAAATATATTTAAAATTTTACATATACCTATATCATTTACACATACCTATGATGACCTGGAGAAGTAATTTTTACAAAATAAAGTAAAATTTACAAATATGGCTTTCTTTCTTGAGTTTATGATCATAATAACTATTTACTGATAAAAAATGAATGTTAATCATGAATATAATAAGCTTATAAAGTATCTGGCTCTCCCTTACAAACAAATTAAATAAACTGTGTTTTTAAGTTCCATCTTTGAAAATTTGATTTCCGGAAACTTCTGTGATCAATGATTTTTTTAAAGGTCTGAACCTTCCATCTCCGGAAACTTCTGGATCCCTGTTAGCGAAAAATCCGCATTAACCACTTCTTCAAAAGCAACATAGCAAATCTTAAGCATACTTGGTTTCTTATCTGTCTCTACTTATAGATACATGTTACGCTTTAATGCCAAGTTTATCTCATTATATTTGCAGTCACTGATTCGAATTTATCCTTTTAAGATCATAATTTCTATGACATCGGAATTTAGTGTATATCCACTTTATAAATAATTCTTACTAAACATTTATTAAGAGAAAAAGACTACAGAAATTAAACTGCTATTTACAAGTGTGTATGGAGCAGAAGCTCCTGGTGACTTCTACAGATTCATTTTCAAAAGAGAAGTGTGCACTTTTCCCACTTGCATCATATATAGTTATTTCTTTCGTGTCACGTGATCCATAATATCCAGACTTCCTTGTGAGGATTGACACCTTAATAAGTAACCATAAGACTGGATGAAGATGTTCTCTAAACATTTATTAAAATGAATGATATTTTGGTTGTATAAAAACATCTTACTGCACAGTATGGATTCATTTTATAAATAAAGATTAAATTTTTTTAAACTAATTATCAATAATTTATACTTGAAGTGCTTTTTTATTATGCAAAAGAGATTATTGAATGCTCTCATCTATTAAAAAGGGCAAATACCATTAAAATATAATTCTTTTTAAGTTTAGTTTTAAGATACCTTAATTCTACTTAGCCATCATTTTAGATGTGACATACATACATAGTATTATTTAATCCTATTTATTCATAATTATTAATATATTTTGACTGACACCAATATCACAAGATTTAAGAAATAGAGAAAAATCTCATTAAAACATGGACTTATAAACAAAAATTATTAGGAAAATAAACAGGCTCTCTATTTTTCTGGTCCATCGGGGTTCCTTTCTGCAGTTTATATGATAGAAAGAATTCATTTTACATTAAAGTTATAGTGAGCTTTCTTTTGCGACACTTTAAATTCTTTGCACATGGAAATTCTGCTTCTAATACTATTATTTATTTTTTTGGTTATATTTTAAGAACAGTTTATTCCAGATCTAAAATTGTTTAATTGAAACCAATATTGTTAATTTTCACCATTATTTTTTCAATTTAAGAAAATTTGCTTACATCTCTTGAAGAGCATTGAGGTTAGTCGGTCCAGCACCCGGTTGAGTGTTGCTTTTCTCGGGATAAGCACCCAGTCCCAGATTTATGCAGATACATTCACCAAGCACAAATGCCACATAAATTCTCATACGAAAGCTAAAAAACCATGGCCACACGTAAAAAATTCTGTGCATAAATGGCAGTGTCCAGATCTCTTGGGACGAAGCAAACTTTACAAAATAAATTAATAAAATAGTTAGTAAAATATACATTCTAGTGTGATAAACATATAAATAAGTGAATAAATAAATGAAAATACTGTTTTAATTAGAAAATCATTGCACACATAATGTTTTTAGTTTGCCCTGAAAGTGTATTAAGTTAACAGTACCAAGTCTAACACTTCAACAATAAATACCTGAAATATTAATTAGTATTAACAGATCAATATAACGATTGATATATGCTCAACATTTTGATTTAAGTGTATGAATTAAAATAACTACTGTAATTAGATAATAAATAATTACAAAAACATTTTATGAAAAAAAAGTTTACACAGATGTTTTTTAAATAATCTTTCTTAAAAAAAATTATAGAGGGGGAAGTATCGTAAAAACCTATAAGCATGCAAGCAGATATAAACAATCCTGATCCACTCAATTTCATATGATAAAAATATATTCAATTTAAGTAAAATTAAAATTTGGGATGAGTTAAAAGTTGCAAAACAATGTGATTAAAAATAAAAAGGAAACAGTTTTTAAAAAAATGTATTAGAGTATACTCTCAATATCTCAAAGCTGAAAGGACGGGGGGGCAAATTCGAAAGAGATTTTTTGAGATAACAAATTCAGAACTAAGTAAGTTTTAAGTAGAAAAATATATTCTAAAACATTACTCTAAAAAGTAGAGTCATTAAACATAAGAATAAATACTATTAAATATGTATACAATGATAGTTGATTATAAGTCTAAATACAAATGTACCGTTTCTCTGGTACATTTGTAATTTTATTTTGATAATAATTTTATTTTTAAATAAAATTATGAAATGATAATTTTATTTTAAAAGTAAGACACGAACAATGAGGCATCATATAGAAAAGAATTGGTTAACAATAAGCTTACAATTTACATTGTGATTTTTCCAAAAAAAAAAGGCAATTTCTATTACAAAAAAGATTCGATATAACAAGATTTTGAGAACTGCCCTGGATTCTCTTCTAACACTGCAGGATCACAATAATATCTGGTTACTCTCTGACAGTCTCAGTTCCATACAGTACTTATCGCATTGGAGGAAGGTGAGAGACAAAACAGGAGCTTCAATCCTGCACAAACTTAAAATCCTCTTATGACTGAGAGAAGTCCACCTCCAGTGGATCCCTTCTCCTGTTGGGGTTCCGGGCAATGATATCGCCGACACTCTGGCTAAGGAGGGGACAGAAGAAACTTTGATGATTCCAAACTCACTCACCTTCATGGAACTGGCATCGAAAAAGAAAAAAGACAATGTTTCCGGGCTCGTACCCCCAAACATCACTGGTACCAGAGCACCTGTCCAGGTGGTGCACTCAACATTCGGTGCAACCGCAAGGATCAGACAGCGCTTACCAGCGGCCACCTTAAGTCTCTTTCTTTCGTGGGTAGTGTTAAAATTTTCCCAAACTGCCCCAGGTGCCACAACATGCAGGCCTCTCCCCAACATATCCTGGACTGTCTTCGACTGGACGAGAGGGACATTCTACAAAACCCACTTTTGGTGGCCGACTTCCTGCGGGTTATGAATTTCATGGACATTGTTTAGCCCTGCTAATTTCGGGGATTAGGAAGAAGATTTTGAGAAGGAACTCCTCAACTTGGGAATTTAATTTAACGTTAGGTGGATATATAATGCCAAGAAGAAATTTTTTTTGACATAACGATGTTTTCGAGATATCAAGAACATATTGTATTTACAAATGATATAGATTTAAAGTACTCTTCCTATTTGAGGATTTAATAGTGAAACACTTATTAGAAATTTGCATACTTTAAATTTATATACTTTCCTAAACGATTTTTTATAAACTATGTCTGTTCACAATTACAAGCATATTAATAATAATCGCTTGATTTAAAATCTCATGAAAATGGTGACAATTTAACTAATTTCACTAAAGATCATACTTTTTAATCACATCACTTTCTAATTAACAATGTAATAAACGATACTGCAATAAGCACATTATGAAATGTAATACACTCATAATATGTATAACAATGATTTTTTAAATGCAGCTTTGAAAAAAACTAAGAAATACTCACTTCAAGAGGAAAAAAGTAATCTGTAAGAAGATAGAGGCATGCATACAATGGCACAACAATGATCCTTTTCTTTAAGAATGAGGAATGTGAGACATTCATGCTGTATGGCTTCTTGAATAGATCTTCATACGTGCGGAACCTATAATACGGTCCTAGGAAATAAAATAAAAAGCTTAGCTTATTAATAGGGATATATTATAAACATTGAAAAGACTACTGTTGTTAGGCCACTTGACAAGAATATACAAAAACAGAAGTGCAAAAATTTCTTTTGGGGGGAGATAGCAGGAAGGAGAAGTGTAGAGAGATACAGAAAAGGATGGCAATTCACAAATTATAAGAGGGCTAAGGATCGTTAAGTTTGGAGCTGGCCATACATCCTTCATGGGTTGTAATGCCAAGAAGTAAGTAAATATAAAAAAGGTTGGCGAAAGTACATAGAACATTAGAGAAAGTAAAGTACGAAGGGGGGGTCAGTGCAAAATATGCCTGGTTTGACCGTCTTAGAAAAGTTTGATTTCATCATTTTTAATTTTAACCTTCAAAGCATTGAGCCCTTGGGCATAATTTTACAGAAAGTTGCTTTCATTACAACTGTTCTATTGAAACACGTAGGGAGGCAAGAAAGCCTGTTCGAAAAAGTTTATGAGAAGCCAGGATGAAAACTTAGACGGCATTAATATTGGAAATAACTAATAGAAAAATTGTTAGATAATAACATTACACATTTGAGATTGACTGAAGAGACTATGGCCTACCATGCAAATTTTTTTAGAAACACCATTGAAGATAAAAAAAAAATCAATCCTAATTTGGTTCCATTAAGTTATCTATCATAAATTAAATGCTCAAATTAACGGCACAAGATGTTTTCTACCTTTAAATTCAAATTAAACAGTTGAATTTTTTTAACTTGTTTAAATATAGTTGATTCTTGGTTATGATAAAAATTGAAATTTTTTATTGAAGAAGTTTGTAGCCCTCAATTAGTAACAATGCTATATGAGTTTTAAAGCACGATAAAATTAAATTTTTGGATAAAATGAAATAAAAAGGAGTGAATTGGTCTAAGGTTTTTAATATTAATTCAGAGTAGCTTTAAAAATAGAAATAATAACATACCAACAAGTAAGCCTGCATAGCAGAAAGAGTACTGAATAATATCAGTAAAGGTAGGTTTTATTCGGGTGTATTCTTCTTTTATCTTATCCCCTGCATCAGATGATAAAAAATTTAAATGATGGATATTAACTTCATAAGCCAAACCTACCATCTATAAAGCATTAAAAAACAAATATAAATTAATTAATAAATAACTTACATATACGAAAGTAAATTTATAACAGTTATCTTTGTAAACAAAAAAAAAACAAGTTTTTGTAAAATTTAAACCTTTTTTAGCAAGATAAAAAAAAAACATTCACTGAATACCAATTATAAATAAAAGCTTAAAATGCATATGTGTTTTTTTTTTCAAGATTAGTTTTAAAAGTTAAAAAGATACACATCTGTTATTATGCAATTTAATGAACAAAAAAGAATCTGAAGCTTCAAATTCAATTAAAATTGATACCACTACAGAATAATAACTACATTAACAATATGATAAAGTGAAACTCTGGATTAACAAATTCATATTTCGGTTTTTAATTACAAAAAGCAAATTTTAGCACTATGAAAAAAATTAAGTCATTTAAAATTATTTATATAAATTATAATGACTTTTTACCAATTTTATCTTCATAACAATAAAAAATGCATGAACATGCTTGAAAGTATTTTAAATTTGTAAAATAATTTAGTCTTTTTCTTATATTTATTCAGAACAACACAAAAGGTTCTATGGCAAAAAACCTAAGTGGTACTTGAAAATGTGATCAGAACATTAAATAAAATTAATAACTAGAGAATAAAACATCGAAAATAATAAAGAAAACAGTAAATTAGTCTACACAACTACTTAAATAACAATATAAAAAGTTTTTAAAAAATTGGGGAAAAGAATTCCCGACTTAATGTACGTTTTATTACATATTACATACATTTAAATTTTTTTTATGCCCCATAAATTTTCATAATTTCTTTTAAAATTATTTTTTCAGATTAATTTATAATTTCTACAGATTTATACAAAAAAAATTCTAGTTTCTCCTTGAAGAATTAAGCAACATTTTTTAGTGGGTTTGAAGAAATTCCTCCATGCCTAAAGTATAAGTAAAAAAACAAATGTTTCAACCTGAAAAATCGATTGATTGAATTGATTTTAAAAATGCATTTTTTTCACTTAAGTCTTCTATTTAGTATCTTACATTTTAGATGATAAAATTAACCATTGATGCAATTTTTTTTTAAAAAAAAGATCACAAGATCATCAGGATGTTCCATAATCACCACCTTTAATATGTATTTTTACAATCCTTATCAAAAATAAAGAAGTAAAAACATTAGGAATTACAAATTATCGCAATATTTAATCACAAATATTTAATCAGAGAAAAAAAAATACTATCAAAATTTAACAAGTTATTACTCAAGAAGGCAACACTGAAAGAAAACAGAGAGGAGTTAAAGGCTATCATTCAAAACACCTCCAAGTTTCACTTAGACATCAAACTAGTTTTTATGTTTTTCATTCCACCTTACTCACTAGAGAATGATATATTTGGATAATGATGTTGATTTTTTATTGCTTAAATATTATTTTGCAAACCCTAATAGTGTACACATTTTGTTTTTGAAACTCTTTTTTAACATCTTCTTTATTGACACTGCAGCCCAGGGTGGGCCTTAGGTTGCTGCACAATATTTCTCCAGACATGACTAGAATCTTCCAATTGAAGATCATTGAAGTTTTTAAATCATTCAAGACATGAACTATCCATCCTTTCTTTGGTCTGCCTATTGCACATGGGCTCCCAATGCAAGGTCTTTACAGTTAGGCCACGGCCGGATTATCCTATAGGCACACTAGGCACGTGCCTAGGGCCTACGAAATTCAGGGGCCTACGAAAAACTTGGGAGAAAAAAATTTATTGACCAAAATAATTTAGCTTTAAAAACAACAAGTGTATTTTGCACAAAATTATGAAGATACAAATAAAAATATAATATTTTTCGGTAA
Source organism: Parasteatoda tepidariorum (assembly GCF_043381705.1). Classification (NCBI taxonomy): domain Eukaryota; kingdom Metazoa; phylum Arthropoda; class Arachnida; order Araneae; family Theridiidae; genus Parasteatoda; species Parasteatoda tepidariorum. The sequence goes on from NC_092206.1 coordinate 97,318,484, forward strand.
TAAATTATTTTGCAGAATCTTATGATCTAATATATTACTTTTTTGCGATTTTTGGATTCAACGAAATCTTGTATTATGCTGTCGAATTCCAAACTACGCAAAATGTCGTATTCAATAGACATAAGTGCGAGCGATGCCAAACGATCTTGATTCATTGTTGAACGCAAATAATTTTTTATCAATTTTAATCTGGAGAAAGATCTTTCTCCTTCTGCATTTGATCCAAGAATCGACAAATATATTCTTAATGCAATGTGAACGTTAGGAAAAGTATTCACAAGTTTATCTTTAATTTGAGCCTTCAACATTTCTTGTGCAGATTTATGTTCATACAAATTTGAAAATAGTAAAAATTCATCTACAAAGTTTTCCTCTAAATCGGATGAGTAAATTTTCACCAAATTTTGCGCTTTTAGTTTAATCTCAGATTCTGACAAATTTTTGTGAACAAGAAAACCGAAATTATCGTACAAATCACTGTAAGCTTTACGCCTTTTAGTCATTTCTGAAATTAATACATCTAAAATGGCGTAATACGTTTCCATACGAAGAAAATTTTAGCATATATTTTGAAAAGAGGGGAGGAGTGGGGGAAGGAGGGGAGGGCCCATAAACGGCTGTGCCTAGGGCCTACGAAAGGTATAATCCGGCTCTGTGCCTAGGGCCTACGAAAGGTATAATCCGGCCCTGAGTTAGGCGATTTCCCAATGTGACCAAGCCATGAAAACCTCTGTGCTTTGAGGAACTTTACAAAGTTTCAATGCTTGATAAGAGCTTCCAGTTCATCATTAGTTCTTATTCTCCAATAACTATAAGTTGAGACACGGTGGCTCAGAGGATAGGACGTTTGCATTCCAACAAGGCGAACCTGGTTTGAATCCCAGCGATGGCTGGTCGATTCCGATTCGCACCAACCGCAGTGCTGACATAAAATATCCTCAGTGGTAGATGGATCATGGGTTAGAGTCCCCTTGCCATCAGGCTAACCGAGGGAGGTTTACATGGTTTTCCTCTTCTTGTAACGCAAATGCGGTTAGTTCCATGAAAAAGTTCTCCCACAAATGCAAATTTCTCCCAATACTTGAACCAGGAGTTCCCTTGTCTTCTGGATTGGGTTCAAAATTACAAGGCTAAGGAATTAAACATTAGTAGTCATAAACACAAAATTGGATCGCCTGATGAATAACAGTTATAAAATAAAATAATTATTAGTTAGATGCATTGGGCCATAAACTTTTCTAAGTATTTTTTGTTAAAAATTAGTAAATTATTTATATCTTTTTGTCTAAGTCTCACAGTCATATGTCACCATGAGACGGATGATTCTTATGTAAATTTTTAGTTGTTTTCAGGATCAATTAATTTTTTTAACAGATGCTGATGTGAAAAATAGCTTTGGTTCCTTTCTGGATTCTACAATTAATTTCTTCTAAAATGATATTTTAAGTGCTTATAATTGAGTCCAGATATGCATTTGTTTTTAACATGGATTGTAAAATTATATAGTTGAAGATCTATATAAAGTAAAAAATATAAGATTGAAACAATTAATGTTAATTCATAAATTTAAAGAAATAATATGTGTCAGAAAAAAAATAAATGCTGTGTAAAATTATAAGGAATAGAAAGGATTTAAGAATTTCATTTCTCTAGACCCAATAAAACTCATTAATAATTTGACAAAGTATATTCCAATTGATAGTAAATACATACTTTTAAGACCATTATCATCAAGGCAGTGTTAGGCAGTTCTGGAATTGGTGGAATACCAACATATTGAAATGTACGAGTGAGCATTAGATGACAGAAACAATACAAGAAGCTTACAATATGGCAACATCTAAAATAATTTTTATAAAATTATCATCTATTCATATAATTAATGTATCACCTAATCATGTTAATTAACTATTCACATATTGTATTTGTACATTTATAAAAAATAAAAACTCTGAAAAGCTATCAGCTTTATTTTCAGTTAGAAAATTTTTTCTCTTTGAAGTAACTAATAATACACAAATAAAAATCTCGAATAAATATTAATAAAAGTTAAACGTTCATTTCAGACTATCCATAAACATTCAGAAAAAAATTTTCGCAAACTTTTCAAAACTTATTTTATCAAATTTTTCTGATTTTTGTAACAAAGAAGAGGTAAATTTCATTATAATCTATCCATTTTTATCTCATCCATGTACTAAATAAAAATATTACAAAACACTTTTACTTGAAATTAAATTTGAAAAAAAAAAAAAAAAAAAANATTTAAAAAAAAAAAAAAAAAAAAAAACAATTTAAACATTTTTTTTGTGAAAATAAATTAAACAGACATATATGAAAGGAATCAGGATGATAGCAGTAAAGAGAATTGAATATGAAAAAGCCTATTGTTTTGTGAAAATGAAAAGTTTCCGTGAACTAATTTTTTAATACTTAAAAAATTACTCCAATGTAGCATTATCTGCTGATGAATATTTGCACGAATTGAGAATCATTCATTGATTTTTTAAAAATTTTTTCAGGTGGAAAAATCTTGCCAAATTAAAAAATATTCTAAAAAAATTAGCAAATATTTCTTTTTATTGATAGGCTATGATTCATCTACAGGAAATTAGTGTAATTCTTTCGATTAAAAAAGGATATTGACTCTCTAATAGACTGGAAAATTTAAATTTTCAGCTAGTAGCGAGTAAACTTACAATATTTTAGTAGCCACTTTTTCCTCAAACCTAATGAGTTTACAATTGACATCAATAGGTCCTTTTCATTTAATAGCAACTTTTTTTGCTTGGATTAAATTATATTTTTTTAAAAATTCACATAAGAAAGAATAATAAAATAAAAAGTTAATTTATCAAAAAAAAATACTAATATAGATGTGAGACAAATTTTAGTTAAACACACTGATTTTAAAGAACTTATTGGGAAGGTAAAATGCATTTAATGTATACTGCCTCGCAATTGAAAAATTGTCGTAAGCAACAAAAAATTAAAAATTAAGATTTTCATAGAATCTTTATATGGTAAGCTACATATTGCAAAAAAATAAATAAACAAAAATTAAATTTTGTTTTTTCAGTTTCCTGAAATTCTATTTTAGCATTCATAATGTTAGCAATAGAAGGAGAAAAGTTGTCAAGTCACTTTTCTCGGAATCAATCGTGAAGCCCTTTGGCTGTTTTTTCAATTGCTCGGCAGTATACATTACAGCTTTGAAATATGAATTGTTAAAGAACTTTCTTCACACGAATTTTTCCATCACAAACTGATTGATTCAGAAAAATGAAAATTTTTAATGGGAACATTGGACATATGAATGTTTTCCAAAGTCTTTCTGCATTGATGTACTATTATCATTAATATTATGATTTAAAAAACAGAATAATGATTCATAAAATAAACGATGGGAAAAAGTGACCAGTTCTTTACTTAATTTAAGTCCCTACTCTTCTTTGTTGACTCACCATATGGTGAATGGTTATTTTCATAAGTACCCTCTAACATTTAGAAAAAGTTTATGTTCCTTCTCCCTTCAATCTATATACAAGCGGTTATTATTTTAGATATCCCTAGTCTATACTAACAAACTTACCTTTTATTTACATATAGAACAATCAAAGCATTAACAACAGTAAGTATCACATGGTGCAATATATGAAATCCTGAGAGAATGAAAAGAAGAATAAAACCTATGATGGTACACAGAAGCTGCTTTGATGGCAAAGTTTTGACTTGACGGAGATAATAACCAAATGATACTGATGATAATAAACAAGAGAAGTAAATCCAATCATCTGTCGTCATTTTCAGGCTTATAAAATTCCTGAGATAAAAAAGAAAATATTAATAATAGATTATCAAATTGAATAAAAAGGCTAAAAATGTAAACATTTAGAAACTGTACTTAGAGGATTATTATAGAGATGTAAAATTCTCGGTGATAATCTTTTGAAGAATATCTTTTATAATATTGTCATCAAGGAACAATTTTTATACAACTGAACAATTAACAACAATTTTGAGAGAATAATTTTGTTTTAAACACAATTAAGTAATAAATGATGATCTCAATATATTGTTTTTAAGTTTTTATTCTTGATGAATTTGAAATGTTTTGTTTTGGGAGCAATAAAAGAAAAGAAAAGAGAAAAAAAAATCAAAAGTGTTTGTACAGCTAAATAAACAGTCAAAGTTAAACAATAAACAGAGTCACAGTTCAAAGAAAATTCTTGAAATAGAAACTACAAATTATCTACATTGAGTATACCGAAATATAATTTGTTAATTTTTTGAGAAGGATAAATTAACTAAACTTCTTATACAAGTATGATTTGCATGCTTGTTTTTTAGATATTATTAATAGATTACAATTAAAGAATAAAATTCTCTAAATATTAGCATCACAAGAATATTCTTTTTATATTAATGACGAAAATATTCAAGGGTGTGTTTAGAAGAAATTTGGGTCCGTTAATGGACCCTTCACAAAATAATTTATCTTTTAATCGGACCCTTCACAGGAGACACTTGAAAGACATTTGCGCATTATTGTAAATGGGCTGGAAATTTTGACTGATGCTGAGTGTTCAGCTATTAATAGATATTTTCAAATCTACTGTAAATCGACATATATTACTCTAATATTTTGTTAATCATGTTTTTCTGCTTTAATTCTAAAGCTAAGTTTGATCTAATTTAATTTATATTATGTACCTTAACCACTTCGAAGTCAAAAAAATTATAAATTCCAAATGTAGTATTCTAAGATTTCTACTTCTACAAACATCAGGTGCACATGCTTGTCGATATTAAATGATATTTTTGTGTAAATAAATAATTGAGTAGGTAATATATTATTCATAAAATTAATTGATAAAATATTATGCAAATAAAAATTAACTTATATCAGTTTTTTAAAAAAATTATTATAAATTTAAGAATTGTTTATTTAATTGTTAAGTTTATTTAATGTGTAACACATTACTAATTAGTGTTATTTAAAATATTTTAATTGAAATTATTAAAAATGTGAGTGATTTTGTTTCCATTATTCATCCGAAATGAATATTCTGTGTTGTGCAGTATAGGCTAAATACCAAATATTTGTATGTTGCATCTCTAATTTAGTAGTAGTAATAATTGTTTCTTTTTGAAAATAAATTTTTTTTTATTATAATTTTACAGTGTTGAGCACAATCTTGTATCCATTCACAATTTAAAAACTCCTTGAAAAGGTTTCTTGCAATAACAGGACCCTATTTGCACAAATTCACAAAACAAGACCCTGGTTGAAAGAATGTGACTTAACACTTATTTTAAGTTCACAAATTACGAGTAATTTTTTCACAATTTTACAAAAACAAGACCTTTTACAAAATGTCCGGACAGACTCCTGATATTCTCATTTCGCATCTCCATACAGATATATATATACATATAAATAAAAGAAGAATAAATAAACAGTAAACACGTTTATGAAAATGTTGTACTGAAGAAAATTATGCTTTTAAAATAGTAGCAAAAATCTACAGAAAATATAGAATAAAAATTTTTATTTTAAACTTAAGTCAATTTTATTATGAACATATTATGATTATAACTCAAATATTCTTCACTGGTCATAAATAATTTAGAGATCTCAGAGGAGAAATACATTAAATGTCATTTTGAAAATGTTATAGCTTGCAAATTTTAGAGTATTATTTCAAATTATGAAGCACATAAATTTATTTTGTCACATCCTTCAGTCTATTATCAATCTTGTAATTTAAATCATTGCTTTAATCAATCTTCTGATTTAATTTAAATCAATCTTTTAAATTAAATCAACATTCAACCAAACTTATTTGTTTTAATAAATTTTTTTAAAAATTATTGAAGTAGATTAGAAGTATGTAGGTAAAAAGATGTTTTGATGAGCTTTTACACATTTTAAATTTCATTTCTTTAGGAAAGACACCTCAACAATAAAAATTATTTTACATTGGCACATATTTAATTTCAAAAATGAAATAGCATAACTTTTTTTTAAACATCAAAGATCTATAATTTTTCACTTCATCTGCATATAATTTCATGTAATAAATTATCTTTTTTACTTATTAATTTCGCTTGAAGTATAAGTTCAAAATTTCAATGAAGTCCCTCAGTTTAATCCAATATTTAATAATATACATTAAAATTATATATTATGCACATAAATTTTAGGAACAGCAGTTAAATTGAATACAATGCACATAAAATGTTTATGAAAATAATAATTAACAGTATAATTATTATTATTCATTTATTTATACTGAAATCATAGACTCATTTCATTATGTAATACTTAAGAAAATAAAAAACAACCAATAACTTACTAGAAAATCGTAACAGGTTTTTTCTTTTTTTTTATAAATAATTTTCTAAACACCATAAACATAATTTTCTATAGCAGAATAAATTTATCATATCGGATAAGAAATCTTTGCTAATGAGCAATTTAATAAGGTTACGTAACTAATGCTTGAAAAAAGAAAGTATGAACACATAGACATTTGTAATTTTATTTATAGAATAAGTAAATTTTCAAATATCAATAAAAATCATAATCAAACGAACAAAACAAATTATAAATAACAAAAAAAAACTTTACAAAATAAATATATTTTCTTACCTACTCTAAAACAATGGACTTAAACAATATTCTTGAAGTACCTACTCCCCATTCTTTTTACTCATTACATAATGATCATCCTAATGAGTTTCATCCTGTGATAATGATTTTCGACCTTTCACAAGAAGAAAAATTGTAAATAAACGTAATTATAAGTAGTGGCCATGATTCACAAACAATGTTTGTTTACTATTTATAAATATATTTTTTTCTTTCTTTTTTTGGTCACATATCTGACCATGCGCGTCAACTAAGACACGCCCTTCACGGGTATCGATATGATGTATAATCGATAAGTGAAATGAAAATGATACTATGAAAAGAACAAAAAGGACTTGAGTAACTTGAGAATTGCGCAATGTTAATATTACGTCTCCTCACCTGATGTCTTGAAAGAGTCTTGCCCCCGTTTTTCACTAGTCTCATTATATAATTTAAAGCGATTTAGCATTCAGAGATGGCGCCAGCGGAACTAGTTTTATTGAAAAACCGAGCCAAGATCAATAGTTTTTATTATTTACTTTTGAAAGTTTTTTTTGTTTATTGAATATTTTTATTTCTGCAATTTTTATAGCTTTCTTTTTAATTATTTTTTATTTTCCTTTATTCATATATTCATTTATTTGTTTTTTATTTATTTTTAATATTTTTTTATTTATTTCTGTTTTTTTTTAAAAAATGGTTAAAATGTAAGATTTGAGAACTAACATTCCTCGCCATTTTTTTAAATTTATTTTTAGCATTAAATTACGTTAGGATGAATTTAAAACAAATATGAAAAACTTTGATAAAGAGAGTAATTAAATATAATTTAGATAATTTTAAAGCAAATGTTAAATGAATTGTAATAATTATTAATTGGAAGAAAAAGATAATTTATTACATGATGAAGTGAAAAAGATGAAGATGCAGATGAAGTGAAAAATTATAGATCTTTGATGTTTAAAGAAAGTTATGCTATTTCATTTTTGAAATTAAATATGGGCCAATGTAAAATAATTTTTATTGTTGAGGTTTCTTTCCTAAAGTCAAATTTAAAGTGTATAAAAGCTCATCAAAGCATCTTTTTAACTACATATTTCAAATCTTCAATTTTTTAGGTTACAAACAAAAAAAAATTTGATTATTTATTTTGAAAAAAAAACATGGGCATAAAGAGTTGGAATTTTTAACGTTCTTCTATTGAAAAATTTGCCACTACAACAGTGCCAATAATATATTTATTATAGATTATTTAATGTTGATTCTTGATGTTTCATGTCTTTTAATATTGTATTACTAACTCATTTTTGCATATGAACTATTCGAAACGGTTTTTTACATACTTTTACACTATGAAAGTGATAAAAAAAGTTTATGTACGAATATTTTATAATGAGCCTGTGCCTAGACACTTATTTCATCAGCCAATAAACCCGTCTCTCTCTTATAAGAGACAAGTGGCATGCTGGGGCATTCAGTCGACAACTAAGTACACTATAATTTTATAACTACTGAAATTAAGGTTGTTAGAGACAGATACTTTGTTCGTTCAAATTATTTTATGAAGAATATAATGTGACTTTCAAACAAATTTATAAATGTAAGTTAGGGTAATTAAAATGTAAATATTCTTAGCATTTAAGAAAAAAAATCAAAAGTATTTTGTTTTAGATTTTAATGTATATACATATACGGTAAGACAAATACCGACCCAAAAAGTTAAAATGGTTCCAATGTTTTCGTTATTTATTTCTATTTGTTGCCATGCTCAGTGGCTTTACATTATTACATTAACCAAACAACGTATTTAGAAGCTCAGCCCATCAAAATAATGATTAACTGTATTCAGTATCATATGACATAATACTGTTGCTCCAGACTCATGATATTTAAAATTTTCTTCAATCATGCTACTTTGTCTACTTATATCTTCGAACAACCGTTAAAAATTTAACATAAAAGTGTACAGCATTGATGCAGCTCTAATCGGCATCAAATTTACTCATAAAATGCTTTGTACCTATATAAGAGTATATTTGATACCTATTGAAACTGTTATCATTATCATTATGATAACTCAGTTATCATTATGCCAGTAATGCTTATTACCAAACTTAAGCATCATTGCTGTCAATTGGCGAATTATTACCGTTCCCCATAACGAATAAGTACACTTTCTTCATTAATTTTGCTTCTTAGTTCAAACAGCATCGTTTTTTTAGCTAGTGCCTATTACCGAAATTAATTAAGCATCATTGACGTCAATAATAGTTGGCCGATATTTTACGCTCTCATAACGAATTAGTATCATTTCTCCATTTACTTTACCTTTTATTTTACTTCAATTAGTAATTTACCAAAATTAATTATTATTGGCGTCAATAATAATATTGTTGTTCTTTTATGTTTATCCTCAACGAATTAGTTCCATTCCTTCATTTATTTTGCTTTTCAGTACAAAACTTTTCTTTTTATTATTTCAATTACCGTTGGTTTTAAATAACTTAGTTTTATAGCAAGACGCTTTAAAAGCATAACTAGAAGCAAAATGAACACGTAGTTTCAGATAATCTTAGGAACTCTAATTTAGAGACGTAGTTCACCTATGCTACAATAATCATATTGATCATTCAGGTAACTTGGCATAACGAAAAAAAAATAAATAAATAAAGTATTATAGAATGCACAATAAACAATTTTTTGATCAGAGCTATAAACTGGCGAATATAGTTATGATCTTATCTTTAAATTATTTGACAAAACTAAATCGTCTACGATTTAATTTAAAACAGTGGCTTTTGCTAGGCCAATGAGAAAATTCCGTTTTTTGAATGTCTCTTTAATAAAAATTCGGGCTTCGTAGTTTGTTTACAATTGTACTTATTCAGCTTAATGTTGAAAATCGTATTTTTAGATTTTGCGTTATATATTCCCAATCTGGTATTGAGACACAAATTCCTTATTTTATTACATATATACATGAATGCAAAATTTGGATTTACATTTTTGAAATCGAGTTTTTTAAACTAAACTATCTTTTTTTGTCCCCTTCTTCTCCATATCTTCCTTTTCTAAAGGGCATATTATGGAGAAGGTTGCCCCGAACATCCTCACACCTATGCACGCCACGGAAAGAGCACCAGCACAATCAACGACGACTAATACACTTTTTCTTTCATTAAACAATGCTTTTATTTTTAATTTTTTTTTTTAACATGCATTAATGTTTTCACTTTTTACTCCCTTTTTCTTTTCACTACTATATTTTACATTACCAACCCTTTATCACTCAAATTAAGCCTGCATTATTTAATGCCAACGAATGCTTGCCTTTAAATAAATCTGATGAAAAAAAAATTTTTTTTTTGAAGGAAATACTTAGAGTCTTCTTCGGAACTGTTAAGGAAAACGATGTTTGGCGGATTCAGTACACTTATGGATTTGACAGAAAATTTAGGCAACCAAACATAATTTCAGTTATTAAATCCTAGAGAATAAGAGAGAGGCTAGGTCTCATGTATGGAAAAGATGATGACCCGATTAAGAAACTGACTTAAGGAAATTTACTGGTAGCCAAAATAGGGTAAGACTGTGTCGTACGTAGCTACCACTATAAATATTAAATACAAATTCCATAGTGTATTAGATAAGTTAACTATACAGCTAAAAAAAATAAAAAAAATCCGGTGAAGTAAATTGAAATCTTCCAGTCAATATACAATAATGATGAAAAAAAAATAATGAGCGAAATAATATAAAAAAAACAAAAATGAAGAAAAAATATAATGTGCAAACTCCATATAATAAATAAATAAAAAAATAGCATAAATTAACTAGTGGAATTCGTTCATCGAATTCTATCACATAAAATTCAGAAAGAGGAGTAATATCCCTTAACTACCACTATAATTATTAAATACCAATTCCATAATATATAAGACATGTTAGTTTGATTCTAATATGAGGTACCTTATGACGAATGAAGATTGACATAGTAGATGATTAAATCCCACTAGACCAGTGGTTTCTGAACTTCTTTGTCTCGCAGACCCCTTGCCATGTTTTTCCGTTTTGGATAGACCCCTGCTTTCCTGATATTGATTTATCAACTTCAAATGCATTTTAGACAGCTGGTATAGCGCTACTCACTGTGAAAGATTTAAATTTCTAACTGTATAGTGAAGGGTATTGTGAAAAAAAAACACATGTTAATTTTATACATTTATTAATTAAATTCAAGCTAATTTAATTAATAGGTAAATGGAATAAAATAATTGCACTATAAAACGCGTACTCCACTACTAATATTATAATTGCGGAAATAAGTTTATATTCAAAACCGTAGTAGTGTATTGTCGGCCTGTTTATAACGTTTCCACGTAAAAACTATGCAACAAATCTCCGTGATCTTGTGCGCAGATAAAGTTGGAAGTCTAGCTAAATAAAGAGTTGACACAGGATAGGTTACAATTTACAGCGGAAAAAAACTTTTTTGTTACAAAATAAAATCTTACACACAGAGAGAATAAAAACGTACGCGGGCAGAGCTGCAGGCAACTGCTAGTTTATAATAATTCAGTTTCATATATCAAAAATAATTCTGATAACTTAAATTTTAATAAAGTTTTTACTTCATAACTACTTTTATAAATTATGTTGGTTAGTTGGTTAGTTAAAGTTTAATGGCACAAGAGCCAGAGGTGGCTATACTGCGCCAGTCACTAGGTAAAAGAGTTGCACTTTTACTTATATTAGTGAATACAGTCCTATTGTTTTGATGAGCTTGATTAGATTGTGATGTATAGGGTCACTAAGAAGGGGTGAAAGATTGGGATAAAATCTGCCGAAAAGTTTCTTCCTCAAATATTTGAATCGTCTGCAGTTAGTTAATATGTGTTTAATTGAAATGTCAACTTGACATAGTGTACAGCTGGGTGCAGGTTCGGCTACCAGTAAATGCATATGCGTAAAACGAGTATGCCCGATACGTAGTCTATTAATTAAAGTCTGGGTTTTACGATCAACAGTTAATGTCTTACAATTATCAAGATTAGGATAAATTTCATGTAATTTATTATTATTTTGTCTATTCCAATGATTTTTCCAGGCTTGATGAACTGAAGATTTACAAATGTGTTTGAGGTCCAAACATGTCAAGAGATTACTGCTTAAGTTTTGAGTAGTTTTAGCTATGATATCAGCACGGTCATTTCCAAGAATGCCGACGTGTGAGGGTATCCAACAAAAATATATGTTGAACCCTCGGACTTGCAATTGCATAAAGTGGTTTTGTATTTTTTGAATTATGGTTTTTTTTTCCAATGTAAGGAACACTAGATATAAAGCTACGAGAATCAGTATAAATTATCCATTTATTTTTAGTTTGGTCTGAAATAAAATTAAGCGCTAGCAAAATAGTATAACATTCAGCAGTGAAAATTGAAGTTTCGTGAAGAAATTTTTCAGACATATTAAAACTTTCGTAAGCAACACCGCAACCAACATGGTTATCATGTTTCGATCCATCTGTATAAATAGGCGTATAATCCATATATTGATGACGATGTTCGTAAAATCTTTGGGTAAAAACTGTTGGGTTTGTCTCGGTTTTTTTCAAATTATTAAAAACGTTTAAAACACAAGCTGTAAAGTCAACCCATGGTGGGATAGCGTCTGTGTAAGTAAAAACCTCAAAATTTAAAATGTTAAGTTCACATAAAATGTTGGTGATTCTTATTCCAAATGAAGGAAATAAATTATGTAGATTATGTAAAATGTAGATACTATATATATGTCTTTATATTATAAGGTAGTATAATGAAAGTAAATAGGTACTATCAGTGTATGTTGATTATTCCATTCATGAAATGCCAAAATTAAAAGTCACGACCTGCTCATATGAGATCCACTATCGTTGACCCCTATTTTCATTTCATGGAATTTTTTTTTCACTTGACATGGACCCCTTGCAGGTTGTCGTCGACCCCTGGGGGTCGATATAGACCACTTTGGGAATCACTGCCCTGGACCAAACAACAGAAGGATAAATTCAGTGGATAAAAAATCTTAAGAGCATGCATCAATAGATGGATGAAATCTATAGTCTGATCGAGTCAAAAGTTAACGTCTTGTTAAGACGTCTCTGGCGGCCTCAACTAGACATATGGAAGAAGAACCCTTTATTTACCACATCTGGACGCTATTTTAAATATCTCGGATGAATTGACGCCCAACCTTACCGGCACTTTATTTCTTAAATCACATTACATCATTTTCTTAAATCTCATTCACATCATTTTCTTAAATCTATTTTCAATTTAAGTTCAATTTTTATTTTCCAATTTGATTTTATTCCCAGTTACTGGTTTTCTACAACATGTTAATAATATTATCTCTTCATATTAAAAAATCACAAACGTCGATGCCAACGCAATTTTTGAAGGTAAACTTAATGTTACACTTTGTTTCGAAAAGCAAAAACTTTAAGACTTAGAAACTTAAAATTATGAAGGAAGATGAGTAGAATATTAGAAAAATGCACAGGGAATATAATGAAATAATTATAATAAGAATAATAAAAAAAATTATCATCACACGACGCTTAGATCGAGAATTTAAGAGTTATCATTTTTGTTCATGAATTTTATGCAAGTTTTCTTTTTGCTTTTTGAAATTCCAATTTGTTTGAAAGTCATTGAAACTTTAAGTGCCATTTTTGTCACTTTATTTGCTTTTCGTTTCATTTTGTTTTTCAGCTCCAAACCTCGGATTTTGCAGATAACGGGTTTTTTTTCCTTCAAAATTTTAACTAGTTTAAAAGTTATTACAATTTTAAAAACTTTTTTCGTGGGTTCCACCTTTACGATGGCTCTCTCAATGTAAAATTAATCAGTTGTCTTGCTTTTCAACTTATTGAACTGAAATGAAAATAAATAGATAAATGAGCAACACGAAGTTCGGCCAAGGTCCTTTTTGTCTAACGAGCAAAATATTATGGAAAAAATATCTGATATTTTTTTCAGGAAACAGTTTATTATTATTATTATTAATATTCTCACTTCTTTAACTTTCTTTCGAGTTGCATACGCCATTAACAATAAGTTAAAATTACCCCCCCCCCTTNTTTCCCCCCCCCCCATGACTAATGTAACTTGTATTGCAAGCGGAATTTTTTTTATTTCTTTCAACGATTTTGATAAATTCAATGGTAAATACAGGCTTTTTCAAACGTTAAAGTTTAAGATTTAGTAAATTAGAAATTATAAAACAATAAAATAAAAAAAATCTTGATATGCAACAGAGCCTACATTAGCTGATCCATTAAATTTTCAAGTGAATCAAATGAAATGAAAGTTGAAGGAATTATTATATCTGCGAATATGAACATTTTATTGATATTGCCTTATTTTACTTATAGAGGTGGCAACACAAAAGTGCCAAACCGAGTGAAGATAAAAAATTCTCTCTTTTTTTTTATGTACATATACTAGCTTTTCCCTTTAAAACTAATGATGAATGTTTTTGATTTTGATTTTTTATTAAAAACAGTTTATTTATTATTTTAAAAAGAAAATGATTGTGTAATTTGTTGGACAGTAAGGTTTTCAGTCTAAAATGACTTTTTTACTTAAAATCTGATAAAAAGGAATTTTTTTTTGAGGTTTAAATTTAAATCTCCTCAAAGTTGTGTATTATTAGCTGATTTTAAATTAATATATTTTTGGAAAGTTATCGTAATTTTATTTATGTAGATTTATAGCATTAGCTATCCAAAAACTATTTTAAAATGATTTCTTAATTATATTTTTTAATAGCAATTATTTATATGTTAATTTATATGTCAATGGTGTTGCATAAATATCTTCGAAAATTATTTATGTTAGAGAAATATTATTTGAAAGGAATGCACGTGTTCTTTTTAATTTGATAAATGAAATATAAAAATGCAAATTATCACAAAATCTAAAATATCACCCAAAAAAAATCAGAGTTTTTATGCCAATAGATGGCAGTATTATACTGCGGATCCATTGTTAATTGTCAGAAGAAAAAAAAGCCCCAAGTGGCGTGGAATAAAACGATATTTGTGGGGAATCGACCCTGACAACGACATAGAACAAGAAATCCCACCCCTCCGTCCAATCTGACAGCTGCATTTACTTACTGAGCTGTCACGTGTTTTTTAATGGAGAATAAAACTTTTTTTGATCTCAAATTTGCCAATTATGGATTACTGGATTAAAATTTATGAATTTTATTTGTCTGTTTGATGAGTTTTGTGTGACTAAATGCCCATAGTTTCTTTTGTTTTATCCAAATATGCGTTTATTTTTTTCTGCCGTGAATAATGTGATAAATGATTTTTCGATCTCCGCCATCTTGGAATCCATTAAAGGTACGTAGATGGCTGTTTTTAACTGATTAATTCGGCTCTCAGTTATAGATTATTATTAATAAATTGTGAGAAAAATTTTCATTAGTAAATCGGTGGAAGCAGTTAATGATGAGTGCTCTCTAATCATTTCGTGGTCATGAGTTTGAATGAGAGTTAAGCCTAATGTGGCTGTCACCCCCTCACCCCTCTCAATAGTTCAGTGATCTCTAGCTTTGTTTATGTTTATTGTTGTGTCTGGATTGTAGACGTGAGTTAGCGTTAATCACGAATATTTTAAATAAATATAGTATTCTAGGCATTCTCACCGCATATTTTAATCATGACGAATGTTTTCTGGACGTTAATTTTGTATTATAATATTATCGATTATATAGCTGATTATGTATGTGAATTAACTACACTAAAATGTATAATGTATCCGCTGCATAAGCAGCTTAATTATATGTATATGAATTTTCGTTGAATTGTCATAACTCTATTGTAACCGATGTTTAAAATAAAATATTTATCTAGTATTTTTTTTTAACAATTTGCGCATTAAAAAAATAATTTCTATTCTATATTATCAATGTCTAACAAATAGCCGAAATTTTGTATTATAATTATATCGATAATATAACTGATTGTGTTACAGAATTAGTGATAGTTAGTGATTAACCAGACTAAAATAGATGATGTATCCTTCAAATAAGTAATAATTAAATATAATGTTCATATTTAGTGAAACTACTTATTAAGTGTATTGTTTAATCAAATAATTAAGTATAATGTTTAATTAAATAAAAAGTTTAAATGCATTACGATAACTAAAAAATGTTTCAAACGATTGCAGAAATTTTTTTTGCATTTTATTCTAACGATTTACGTATAAAAAACTTAGAATTAATTGCCATTATATTATATATATAACTAATAATGAATTTCTATATTATAATATAAACGGTTGTATGTAAATTAAATACACTAAAATAACTAATATATTCGTCGTATAAGTAGTTTGGTTAAATATGAAGTTTTATTGTATTGTGATGACAATTGAAGCAGTTTCAAGCGATGTTAAAATTGTTATACATATTGTTCACACTTTTTAACNTTAAATACACCTTGTGCGCCACCTAGGAACCAAATCTAGAACCCGATACTCGAAATTTTTGCTCTGTTACAATCGTACCCTGTTACAATTGACCCCACTCTCCCCTACACTTTTTAACAATTTTCGTGTTAAAAGAATATATTACTATATATACACCCCCTGTTCGTTTCCTACATAGTTGCTTCTCATTTATCTTAATTTTTTTTCCTTCAAAAGGCTGTAAATAAAGATAATATTGTTTATGAAATATATAATTATTATTATTTTATTTAAGCACGTTTTATTACATATTAAACATAACGAAATGAAAAGATACATGGATTTGAAAATTAATCAACACTACCCTGTTGAAAATTCCAGTGTATAGTTGCCACCATTTTTGATGTTTAGGTAAACTAAGTACATTTTTAAATAGAGAACTGTAATTATGGTGCAAAAAATTATCTAAAAATGACAAAATAACAATTGTTTGAAAGAATTAGTGCGAATATATGAAAAAATGTGCTTCTTTTTTAAACAAAATGTTTTTGCTATGAAGTTTTTAAATTGATACTAATGCGCATGAAAATATCTGAAGTCAGTAAAAATGAAAAGAACTGAATAAATAAAACTATAACAGTAAAAACTGAATAAAAAATGTGAATTGTAAAAAAAATTATTTTACCTCAACACCAAAATTGAGGGCAACTGTACGCTAAAATATTTTACACTGTACTTGAAAAGAGAAATTAAACTTGTAAATACAGAATGTGTGTTACAATTAGAGGTGATAAGTAAGTAGTAATTTGACTCCATTATAATATATGTAACCTAATATCATATAATAAACAGTTGCATTGGAAACAGTTTGTATCTCTCTTCATTCTTTGTATTTTTAAAAATTAACACTAATTGTTAAGATTTGCATCTGGCAGCATGTAATTTCTAATATTTTTCATTTATTTAATTTAATTTACATTTTTGTTCTTGTTATTTTTAACATCAAATCAAGTATGAGAAAATGACAAATGTGTTACAAAATGAGTGAGGTAAAGTTTCGTACAGCAATGAGTAAATAAGTATTATTTAAAGAAGAAAAAATGCAGCAAAAAGCACAAAAAATCGCAATAACTTTCGAACAAATTGGAATTTCGTAAAAGCTCTCCTTAATTTTATAATTCCAAATTGTCCAGTCAGCGTGTCTAATTTAACTCTATAGTCGCAACTAATAATCGAATCGCGAATTCATTTTATTTCATTGAACCCCTTTAATACATTTTTCTACACATCGTAGTGATATCAAATATTAGCGTTATAGTTTTATCGCGTCAAAATAAAATATAACGGAAAATAAAATAAAATTTAAAAAAAACGTGAAGAAAAATCCGTGGAGAAAAAAAAACCCACTTAAAAATGCAATAACGTTCGAATAAATTAAAATTTCGACAGTAACTCTGTGTTTAGTACATAAGCAAATAGGGCTCGTTTAGCATGGCAACTTAAACTGTAGTTGCATTCTTATGCCGTGTAGAACGGCTAGCTTAGTATTTTTTCTAAGTTTAACAGTTGAAAATTCTAAAACTAGCTTTCAAATGTTGAATTTTTTTTTCACACGTAATTCCCTTACATTTTTTTACTCTCCTTCAAGTTATTCGTAGAAAACCAAAATGTAGTTTTTGAATTGAACACCGAAAACAGTAGGGCGGCGGCCTTTGCGATTTTTTTAATATAGTGAAATATTATCTATTATGTTTATAATAAGTAAAAAATAGATGTAAATATATTACAAAAAAAAAAAGAAAAAAAAACGCCGTAATTTTATTGATTGTGTAGCTATTTATGTATGTAAATTAACTCTATAATATGAAATATATAACGCGCGCGTATTCGTACAGTTAGTACTTTAATTAACTATAAAGTATACTTGTATTGCGATAACTTTGACAAAAGTGGTTTCAAATGCCGGTAAAAATATCTTTATCTTTATTCACTTTTTTAACAATTTTCTTATTAAAAATAGAGTTAATATAATATTAATAATGCACATAATAAATAGAAAGTAAAAGAAAACACAAGCAATGTTGTGTTTTTGTAATTAGGAAAAAAAAATTTTAACTCAAGAAATCGTCTGTAACCCCCCTGTAATTTGAAAGGAATTTTAAAACTTATAGTCAAATTTCAAAGGTGCCAGCCATTACGGCTTGTCCATAATTATTACGATTTCGTTATTAAGATTACCGTGTTACGATTTTGTCATAAAAATTACGGTTTTTGGAGAATTTAGGTAATAATCTAGTAGATATAAATTTTTTTCTGTGGCAGATTAAATTTAGGTGTTTCTCTATCATTTGGCAACACTATATTATTCCTTTTATTAGGTTGTTTTAAGTATTAATTCATATAGTGTTTAATTTTATTCGTATTTCTTACTATGTATAAAAATCTAATGCTGGTGTCGCAGTTTTTCATCATTGTCCGTGCCTTTTTATTGGCCTGGAAATCACATGGTAGGATCCAGTGTTTTGGTTGTCATCAGCATAAAATTAATAAAAGTCATAATGTTATTGTTTTCCTGTAAGTAAATAAATGTTAGTGTTTCCTTAATTGGGTATACTATAGCCTACGTCACAGATCGTGTTATTCCTACTAAATTTAACTAGTAAACAGCATTTTCTGCGAACCTGATTTCTAGCAACAAGTGAAAGCATCAAACGAAGTGTCTTGTTTATAAGTCGCTACTCGCCAGGTTGAAATTGTATTAGTCTAGTTCCTTTGGAAATAATTTATATTGTTGTTTTACCGAAGTTTATGAATTTAGTAAACATATTTAAAACTCAGTCTATTAATTAAACTAAAAGGTAAATGTTATTCCTAGTAAGTGGAAGTAGTTGTGCTTTTTTCATATTATACCCAATTAAAAAGTTAAAATTACCCGTACTGTTATTATTAGGTTTTTGATTTTGTTTGATTCTTAAATAAAGAGTTTAGGACAGAGTTACTTAACCTTTTTCGTATAATGGATCCCTTTTAAAAAATTTTAAGAAGTCACGGACCACTCCCCTGAGAAAAAAATAATTGTAAAAAACATCAATTATTAGAAAAAATTTAATTTTATTATTTTAATAGTATGCAAAATTTTAAAAATTAAAATTCTTATTATGAAGGTTGTTACTGCTTTTCCTTAATTAATAAATTGAATTGAGGGATGGTTTTCGACAAAGCAACGCGTATATCATGTTCATCATTCAATCGATTTCGATGTTCTGCTTTTATTGTCACAAGTGTGGATAATCCCAGTTAGAAATATCAAATAATATTAAATGAAATAATGATTAAATAATATTTGACGTGGATATTAGAGGGCTGTGTGAAGTCCTCGCTGAATTTGTGGTATCTTGATCATGGGGTGACTTGCCGCTCACAAAACACCTAGTTTCAAATATGTATGTATTTTCACCTTTTAGAAAAAGAAGATCAATGTTATTTAAATATTATTGATCCAAACGTTTTAAAAATTAGGAGTATTCTGCGGACCCCCAAAATATGACCCATGGACCCCTAAGGGGTCCATGAACCATAGGTTAAGAAACCCTGGTTTAGGAGGATTGTTATTATTATTATTAGAATAATGTAATTCTACGATACATTTTAAGATAAAGTTATTTAAATCGGTATCTGATCTTATTAACCGTTATACAATTATTATTTTTTGGTGGAAATTTCATTAACTTTCAGCTTCATGCACTAAAAGTGATGAAAGCAAAAATTGTATTTAAAATAAATTTCGTTTGTTAAGCGAAAATATTACATTAAAGTTGTGAACTCACCAAATTTTTTATAACACTATACTTTTAATTTTAAATGTTATTTCAATAAATGATTCCTTAGAAAAATGATTTATGTCCACTTATAGATCTTAATAGTATCACAAGGGAAATATTTGGACTTGTAAAGTGGCGGCACAAGTATTCTTTTTAGTACATATATGTTTTTAGTTGAATAATTTCAACTGTTTTATGCAAAGAAACAGAAATTATTGCGAAGCAATTATCGAGGTTGGTGAGCGTCAGCGAACGGGGGGGCTAACCCCTAGTATTTAAATAAGAAAAAAAAATAGTTTAAAAAATATTTTAGATTCATTTTCTTAGGTTTTCAAGTAATAATTTAAACAGTGTTGAATTGTTAATAGTTGCACTTTATGTATTTATTCAGAGTAAATTTGTATTGTTATAGAACTAAAAACTTAGTTATACTAGAAATAATTTATTTTTATTTTTGATCCGTTCTAAAATGATTGTAGAAATTTTGAACATAGATAATACTATGCTGCCGCATTATGTCATATCAATTATTGATGACGGAGCTTGCATAACAATAGCATAATATGTCAAGCGCCACTCGTCGCTACTAAGATCAACATAGATGATATTCGTTAGTAAGTTCTTTAAGGTACTTTCTGGGTGTAAAACTTCAGTTTCAGTACAAAACGCCATCTTGTATTTACCATAGATCATGACCACAGACTAAGTAGAATGTGTATAATTCTTGGTGAACTATTTTCGTTCTCACTTTTCCTTTTTAACTTTTGTATTTGTTTACATTTTGTTTAATTATTTTCGGCTGAATCTATACGCATCATGTGATCCAAATCAGGGATCTGTTTAGAAGAAATTTGGGTCCGTTAGCGGACCCTTCACAAAATATTTTAACTTTAAACTGGACCCTTCACAAAATAATTTATCTTTTAATCGGACCCTTCACAAACTTGTTTATCTTCATTATTGTTTTGTTAATCGAATAAACCCTTCCCAGGGGCTGAAAAAAAGAAAGACAGGTGTAAACGAACTAAGTTTTGTCTTCGGCAGAGGCTTCTTCCTTTATTCGTCCGAAATGAATATTCTGCGTTCAGCAGTAGAGACTAAATACCAGATATTTTTATGTTTCATCTCTAATTTAGTAGCAGCAATTGCTGTTTATTTTTGAAAATTTAATTTTTTTTAATTATAATTTTACAGTGTTGAGCAGAATCTTGTATCTATTTACACTTTAATAACTCCTTGAAAATGTTTTTTGCAATAACAGGACCCTATTTGCACAAATTCACAAAAGCAGGACCCTGGTTGAAAGAATGTGATTTAACGTTTATTTTATGTTCACAAATTACGAGTAATTTTTTCACAATTTTACAAAAACAGGACCTTTCACAAAATGTCTGGACAGGCCACCGGAAATATATATTATGCGTCACTTAGGGTTCACACCAGCAATGAAAATACAGTGGTCCAATAGGACCACCTGGGAATTCATTTAGTTGTCCAAAAACTTAATATGGTAGATGAACTAGAGAAAAAAAATCGAACATTACAATTACATAATTCATGTTATGATGCATATCAAAAATTATTAAATGTCATCTATAATACCCTGAAATTAATTAAGTTCATTACCCTATAATGATTGAAGATAAGTATTTACGAAAATTAAAATCTGAAATAATACTAGCAAATAGATTCAACATAAAAATTAAAATGCTGAGACCAAATAAATAAGTAAATATTTAAAATTTATAATTTTTAGACAATTAACGTAATATTGTGTTAGTTCTTACTTTCTCTTTTCTTCTCAAAGTCAATTCTGAAAGAGCAAAAAATATTGTTTTGTTTATGAACTATTATACTGTCTATACATGAATGCTAAGCGCTGCACAATATATAAAAATTGAAATTTTAACTTTCAGTTACTCCATTTGAATACCACGCATTTGAATTCCACACCAAGCTTCGAACAATAAAATTTAATATTTAAGTGCATGGAATTCGATGAAAAAAAAATCTTTTTTTTTTTCTCGTTACTATTTTGTGAAGGCAACAAATTTGTGGCTTATGCGTATGATTTCAGCGACATTTGTAGAAATTTTGGTGACAATAGTCGCCATACTGGCTTGAACCCTAACGATTCTTAAGTAATGGCTCGAGAGGTGCATAAGGAAGTCGTACAGCACATGATAGAGCATTTGAGATGAGTTTTCTACCTTATTTCACGACAGATCTGTTGCCTTCTATGATGAAATATCCCGAACTCATACTTTGCATCTTGATTTATTTTATGCCCGGCAGATTTTAAATTATCACTAAAATTCAATACGGGAAGAACTTTGACAATATCGCGGACATATTTAGAAAATTTAAAATTGATATCAAAGTACTTTCGAACTCGTAACAGCTAGACAATCAAAATATTTTGTTAATATATTGTTTAAGACTAATTAGAGACGTTAGGATTGGAGGAGGAATTGAGAAATTAGAATATTTTAACACAGTTGTGTAATGCATTCGGCTTGGTTACCATTAAAGTTTATGTGTTGTGCTAGATAATTTTTAAAGGTGACCAAACTGGTCGCCAAAGTAGGCTTGTGCGTTAAATACAAGTCTTTTTTTTCCCCCTCTTAACTATCAAGAGTTATGAAAATTCGTTGTTTGCTATGAATTTTCGAAAAAAAAAGTAGCACTTGAGTATTACCTTTTTCACATTTAATAGTGAATTCATACATAACACTATTAGTATTAGGTATGTACCTCTTTAGAATAGCGTTGTAAAAATACTTTCGAAATTTTTCACTCTAATTCAAATTTTTTTTTTTTTAATGTTCATACTCGTACGCTACTGTCTGATTACTGATAGCTAATTTGGAAAGTTGGCAACTCTGATGTTTGTAACTTGTTGAAATTGGAAAGGTGATCAGTCATATATGGAAACATACATATTCAATTGAGAGCTAATTTCAATATAAAAATATGCACTTCACAAATATGCATGCAAACAAATGTGCATGTTACATAAAATATTTATTTTCTATAAAACGATCTACATAGAACGTTAAGAAAATAAGGGGAAAAAAGCCCGATAAAATTCGATAGTTGAAGCGAGGTTTCAAAACAGATTATATACTGTAAGCTGATTTACAGGACAAAAAGACTGCATTCATCTGTCACGGTCCTCCCATGGTCTTCGCCTTCGCGGGCATTGACCTTTCTCTGAACTTCACCATTTGACTCATGAAGTTACCTTGAAAAGTGATCAGTCATCATTACTAAAAGCGTTAATACAATAAAAAGTGGTGGAAAAACTATTAAATTCACTTATATATATATATATCTATATCTTTGCAAATCATTTTATTAAATCAAAATAATAATTAAAAAATATGACTTCACTTAGATGAGAAAGAAGAACCACTAAAATCTCTTTTCGATTGAATCAAAAACATGTATATTTTTGTATTATTCTGTAATGTTTTGGAATGAATTGGAAATAAATAAATTTCTATTGAATACGTGTATGGTAACAACTAATGATTTCAGTGCATTCAAGAATGGTAATAATAATTAAAATTCTTAACAATTTTCTGTTTTGAGATGTCTGAAAGTAGCGAATTTGAGAACTTCTGAAATTTTTATCTGATTTTAACAGCTCGTATATTATTGATGTAGGAAAAAAATTTAAAATGCAATTTTTTACTATTTCTTTAAATTATTAATGAAATAATGGCAAGTTAAACAAAAATTGCGTTTTGGAGCTTTTAATTATATTTATAAATATAAAAAACTAAAACTGTTAGCACAAACGAGAAATAATAATAATTCTAGTTACATGCAGTTAAATTTTAAAGTAAATTGTAATCAAATTGGAGATGTGATCGACTTTGCGAGCATAAAAAATGTTTCTGAATGAAAACACATGTAATATGTGGACGTACGTATCGTATTATTATGAAAATGGTAGAGTTGTGTGGAAGATTGGGGATGTAAACGAATTTTAAGATGGCAAAGGGAGAAAAAACATTTCACCTACTTTTAGTCTTAAGATTTTTAAGTGATTTTTTTATAAGAGTTATTTCATTGAATTAAATAATACTGAATTAATACCGAATAAAAAAATATTGCCCTACGTGTAATTGGTTGTATGCTATTAAATTTTAAAGTAAATCGGACTCTAACTCGAGTATAAGTAAAACATTGTTTTATAAAAATACTTTGTAAAGTTGGTAAGAAACTGATGGATAACTGAGTTATTTTCTCTCTCTCTCTCTAAAAGGAAAAGAGAAAAAAGTAGCTGTAGTTTCCAATTAATTTCAGCAAGGGAACCTTAAATGATCGATCTTTTTTGGTGGAACTCCGATGTTTATTAGCAATACTGAGCGCATTAATTAAAAAAAGAAAAAACAGCAAATTTTGAAAATAATGAAGCTTTTTTATCGTTTTATCGATAATTTTCTTAAAATTATTATTAGTACTATTTTTTTCCATCAGATAGTTGAATTAGAAGTAGGACTGAAGCGGAATCTAGTTGTGTTCTAAGATTTATTGTATCTAAGCTAAAAATGAATAGAAAACACTGTAAAAAAATGTTGGTGCATAGTTGCCACCTACTTTGGCGTTCAGTATAAGTATATTTTCAAGTACAGAACTGTAGTTATCGTGCAAAAACTTATACGACATTGACAAAATAATAATTGTTTGAAAGAATAAGTGCGAATATATTACTAAAAATGTGCTTGTTTTTTAAATTAAATGTTTTTGAAATGAAGTCATAAATTTGTCTTAATGCTCATAAAAATATGTGTTGTCAGTAAAAATACTATCAAAAAAAGAATAAATAAAACTGTAGCATTGAAAAAGTAAATAAAAAATGTGACTGCATTCACTGTAATTTTTTTTAGTTTACTGTGTGAAAATAGTGGCAATTATACACCAAACTTGTATACTAACTAAACTATTGTAACCGTAATTAATATTCTAATTTGCTTCCCTTAAAAAAAATAGTGTAGTGGGTGCGATAAAAAATAAATACTAGTTTGTAGTGATTCCTGAAAACTACTTTTAACATTAGTTTAGTAAAGAAACACAATTCAAACACAGCTATAAATAAATAAAATCCGATATATTTTTTTAAACAGAAGTTGCATCGGTGGCTACAATCAGCAGCTATGAAATTGCTATTTTGGACAATTCTGCAAATACTGCAGTAGACTAGTTTAAAATTCACGATAGGTTTTTACTGACAGTACTTTGAATAATACAACATTGTGCTGAATATTGCATAATACAACATAGTTTCGTGAATATTGCAACACACATCTGTAAATTTCTCAATATTCTGTTTCTGACAGTGCGGTGAATATTACAGCATTGTGCTGCAAATTTCGCACGATAAATAGTTTCGTGGATATTGCAACACACAGTAAATTTATCAATATTCTGCTTCTGACTATGCTGTGAATATTACAGCATTCTGCTGTCAGTTTCTAACAGTATTATGCACTTTCAATTACAGTATGGTGTTGAATTTAATTTGCGGTAATATTTCAAAACAGCGTTGAAACGGCAACATTGTTGAAAACAAGATTTTCGTAAATCTTGCTTCTGATAATGGCAGTCGTGGTGTTCGCAACATTTGCTATAAAATACTTTGGCGTATATATATTACAATGAATGAAATTTTCGAATCTGATTCATGGAAATCTTCTCAAGCTCGTCATTTGGCACAATATCAATGTACCCGTGGCTGAGTGTTTCAAAATGGGAGCATGTCCTTACTATACCTTTAAATGCATACTCATGATCAAAATAAACAAATAAGTTATTTCTGCTAATCTTATAGTTCGGTTTTGAGGAGAACTCCTCCTGACCTTAAGTCTGGAGGTGTTTGCTGCTATGGCAACATGCGAGAGCACATTTCTAATGGAGGTAAATGGAGGAATGAAGGTGACGATTGGTTTGACACGCTGACCTATGCCAGATCAAAACAAAACTATCCAACCCACACCTCTATTCGAAGTGACTATTCCTCGTAACCATTATAGCCGCCACGACGCGAGACTGATGTCTGGAGAAGTTCTCCTGAAAGCCACACTATACGCAAGTCCTTCAGCGGACGCCATATATCAGTGCCCCGTGGTTTCGTGCTTCAAAACGGGAACATGTCCTTACCATACCCTTAAATGCATACGTATAGTACACTCATGATCAAAATATACGTATACTTCACTTTTTGAAGAAAATTACTGAGTTTTAATCACTTAACAAAATCATAAATATTTGCTCATTTTCTTTCAATTCTTGAATTAAATATTCGCTGTGAAGAAAGCATGGAGTTGAAATACTCTATGGAAGAAAGGCTTAAAAAATTGTAAGGGAAAAAGTCGTTTAGAATATTGAATTTAACTCTTATGAAGACGAATAAATACTTTTTTAATAATTTCTCGTGTTTAAATAAGTCAATTCATTGTTTACGGTTTTTCTCTTTCAATCTTTAACTATTTGTAATTTTGAATGAGAATGTAAATTAAATCCTCCAGTGTAATTCGTTTTCTTAAAGTAGTTAAATAATAGTCATGTCGAATGTAGTAAGTAATCATTACATTAAAAAAAAATTATTATTCTATTTATGTTCAACATGAAATGCGTTTAAATGATAAACAAACAAGACAAAACAGCGAATATAAATTTTAAAAGATGGTTGTTTTAGGTTAAACTTAAAAATAAGAAGGGACGTGTGAAATAAATAAATAACGACGATTAATTACAAAAGAGATTACATTATAACGATTGCTGGTTACATATTGGTACAAAAAAAATTTTTTTGATAGATTTTTATAAACGTAACATTTCAAGTTATGCAAAAACCTGCATCAATTCATCACGTCAGATGAAACAAAAACGCAATAGCTGCCTGTTAAATCACTTGAGAAGCAGGTGGAACTGAAAACATCAAAACCTGTTTGATTGCCGAATATAACTTGGCGTTTCTATAACTCGCTTCACAACTTCTCTCTGCTTCCTCTGCTACCCAAACGTGCTTTGATGTTTTCGATTCCACCTTCTCAAGTATTTTGACATTGACCCATGGTGGTTCAGGGAATAGAGCGTCCGTCTCCCAATGAGGCATGCCAGGTTCGAATCCCAGCGATGACTGGTCGATATCCTTAATCCGGCAAGCACATCAATGTGCTGATGTAAAATATCCTCCATGGAAGCACCCAAAGTGTATAGTAAAAAATTATACAAGTAGAGCATTCAGGAAGTTGGAAGTTATCCATTGGTTACTATAACATATTTTAAGGTTACTATTTTTCTTAAAAAATAGAGAAATACAAATAACGCAATTGATGTTTTCAGATAAGGGAATTTGTTATTATGCACTGATGGAATTTTAATTTTAAAATTATGGTAAAATAACCGGCAACAGTCTGCCCATCCGATTATCCGTAAAGTTTACGGTAAAGAACATTTTTTTTCCTTTATGGTTTCAAACCGTTTACAACTAGTTTGTTTGTAAAATCATGAATTCAAAACTATACGGTATTTTAATAATTTACAACTAGCATAGTTTCAAGACCGTAAAAGAGAAATTTAACTGGACATAGGCTTTTCATTAGATAATGGGCATTGGAGAGTGCATGACACTGGAAACACTTTATGTGTTGAAGGCAATGGAAGAAATATCGTGGTGTCAAAGCTAGGACTCGAACCCCCGTTCTGTCGATCTCGGATCTAATATGCACGCATTTGCAAGGAACTAAGTGGCTACATTAGGTGGGCTTAATTGGTGCGATAAAATTCTGATTGTATAACGGTATCGGGTGAAAGCTGTTTATAAACGGTCTTTCTCACAGTTTGAATACTATCTTATTTATGGTTATTTGACTATTTTGCTTGAATATGGTAAAATAACAATTAAATAAATTGGTATTTAACCATTTTTTCCGAGAAATTTCTAACAGTGTGGAATAGGTAATTTTGCTTTCAGGTTAGTCATTAAGCAGCGTTAGTTGAAAGAATTTATAGGCATCAAAAAATAAATTTTTATCTTATAAATATAAGATGAAATTAATAAAAAAATTTTAAACACAAGGCTAATATTTCGTAAAATCTTAATCAAAGCAGGTATTGATTTGATAGTGATTTTTAAAACCAGTCTGCTTCACTAATAAGCACTGTAAATTTTGAAATTTTTTCGATAAAATTCTTTATTACAGTATTGCCTTTTTAAATTGAAATAATTTTGGTTTTACTTTTACATGAGTCAAATGCAGGAACACAAAAATCTTTTTGAAATTTTTATAATAGAAATAAACAAAATAGTGCAACCTTATTCACCTATGCAACTAGATAAGGGAATCCAGAAGGCTTTGCCAAAGAAAACTACACTACACGATGCAATTGCTATGCACTACCAAATATACATGCTCCACTTCATATGAACAGTGCGCAAAAAAGAAACTTTTGATTTAATTATCGGATTTTCACGTTCTAGAACTCAATCTAATGAATTGAAAAATAACATTTTTTTCTAAATAGGATTTCTCGGAAACTATTCGACCGATTTCGCTCTAATTTTTTACTGTGCCACTCAAAATTGTATGCCTTAAAATTATGCAAAAATTTTTAAACTTAACGATTGAAATTCTTTTTGATTATTATTAAGTAAAATGATAAACCCTTATTAAAAGTCATAGTTTGCTTAAAATTATCTTTGGATAAACAAATTTTTTAATTATGTGCAACAATTTTTCATTTATCTTACAAAGTTCTCGAGATATGGTGAAATAAGCAAAAAGTAGAAATAACATTAAGGGGTTCAAAGTTTTGACCGCTTTTCTGATCGAACTATTGAGACGATAATTCTAGGGTTGTCAGAAATACGAATCCTTCGAAAAACCGGTATGTTTATTCAGAGAAAATACGTTTTTGCATCTAATTTTGTAACTCAAAATATCATCTCCATTTATTAATTAGCATGTTAGAGTCTACCACCTCGAACCATTAAGATTGAGTCCAAGAATGTGAAGATCCGATCATTACATCAAAAGTTATTCACTGTGATCCTTTTTTAATTTTGCGCACTAAGTACATTTTCATTGCGCAATAAAATGCATGATAAATTAATGATTTTTATTTTTGAAATCTTGCTAGATGATTCATTTAATTGGCGATCTTAAATAAAATATTACGTTAAAAATGTTATAAATGAATAAATGTTTCCTAAGCATATTCCACCATAGGTATTCTTTTCAATTCACAGCTAAAAATAACACAGTTTAATCAATTTCAATTGGAATATTTTAGAAATTGAGTTATTTACAAGTTTCAAAACGCTTCTGTTAGCAGAAATTTTGTTTCTTAATTATCATTTTTAAGACTAAAAGTGGAAAATAAAACGCCACTGCTCCAATTTTCAGAATATACAAATGTTTAACTTATAGGCAAATTATTTCAGCTGCCGATTAATTTTTTAAGATTACAAAACTGACGAATTATTAAAATCGCATTCTTAAAACTAATTGATCCTTAAAAATTTTCGAACAATGTTTGACGGGTAATTCTGCAGCTTAAAACTTTAATTGCATTCCAAGTAAAAGAAATAGTTTGCGGAACTGCGTAATCACCCAGAATTCCTCATTGGCACACTTTTAAAATTTCAACCCGCATTAATTAAAAACGAATCACTGGAACGAGTAATAATTCTAATTTAGGGTTATCTGCAGTGTGCCATCATATTGGGAACGTTACTCGGCAAGCCCACAATCTTCATCCTAATTACGTCTACTGGGACGCATGAGTAGATGACGTAGTCGGCAAGATCGTCTGCTTCTTATCGAACGGAAGATGCCAGAGAAGTCGTTTTTACTACCCGTCATTTCTTGCACTTCCTTAGAAGCCCCGACGGCATCAGATTCTGGCGGCCACAAAATGCCATCATCTACAGATATAATGAACAGATTCTGTCTCTCAGCCAATCGCGTGCTGTCTTTACAGCGCTTCCCCCTTTGCGCAACTGCCATCTTTTGATAAAAAGACACGCCCACATGCTGTGGGTGAATGTATGAAATTGTGCTCAAAAACATGCATGCATCCATCAAGCATACAACACTTTACTTCGCTGTCTTCTTTTTCTCTAGCCCCATCGATTCAATGACATTCGTTCTTTCTTTTTTTCTCTCTTCTCATCATTCATTCCATGGTCCTCCCCACACTAACCTCTTCCCTTTTTTTTTATTTATTATTTTTCTTGCATGACCTTGGACTTGCTCTTCCTCTCACTTTGAAACCCCCAACCCCTTATTTTTTTTTCATACCTTCCTTCATATTCCTAAAGTAATAGTATTTTTTTCACCTTCCTTTTTCCCTTTTTTTTTCAGTCTTTTCACCCGGTCATCGTCTGCCGTGTTTGAAGTTCTTCCTTCACTTCCCATTTTCGTAGCAGACGATGTATTTAGTTATTCTATTGCTTTTGTGTGAATAGAACAATCTTATTTCCCAAAACAACAAGATTGTTTGTGTTTAACGTCTACGGGGAAATGTGTTGTTTTTTTTTAAAATTTTTTTTCACCGGTATTTTTTGTTTATTGTTTGTATCACGAATACAAATTTCTTACCTTTCTGTGAAGTTTAAATCAAGTTAAAACCTAATTTTGTCGTACTCATTGATTATTATTTTTTAATATTTGTTACTAATTTTGTTAACTTTTAAAACAACGAATGATTTTTTTTATAGTCATTTCAGTAACTTTCTCTCGACTTGTAATCAGAGTTGTGGAATCGGTAGCAGAAATATTCGAATCTGAAACTTTTTTAAAAGCTCGACTTCAACTTCGACTTGTACTCAATTAAAATTTTCACCGAATTCTCGTAAAATATAAGTATTATTACATGGTAAATATTAATTTCAATTTATCTATGCGAAATTAGAGTTATATTTTATTTCAATTTACATTTCATGAAGGAATAAACTTTATAAAATTTGTGAAAGAATGTTAAAATTTACAAAACCATTACAAGAAAAGAGCTAGAGGCAATATCTTATATGCACACTCGCAAGTTTATAAACATTCTATTTCCAAAAAGAGTTTTATGGAATTATAACAAATGATGCATAGAATTTATTTTCATATCCTTTTAATTAACTTTTCAAAATGAGCTCAATGAATTTGGTTTTCAAATTTATGTATCTTTTCAGTAGTTCTCAAAACCGTTTAAGTGGGATAAATTAAATTTGAGATACGTGGGTTTCACATCACCTAGGTATTCATTTAGGGGTCCCAAGACTTAATACGGTAGACGAAAAGAAAAATTGAACTTAACAATTAGGTAATTCATGTTATGGTACACATCAGAAGTTATTAATTACTATAACACTCTATACTATAACACCCTAAAACTAACTGTTATTCATTACGCCACAATAATTAAAGATTAGTAATTATTAAAATTAAGTAGAAAAAAAATTGAAATAATATTAGTAAGTAGATTCAACACAGATATTAAAAAGCTGAGACCAAATAAATAAATGAGGAAAACAGAGAAAGCAAGAATTAACTAAATATTATATTAAAAATTAATTATGCTAAAAACTTTAAACAAAGTCATTTCTAAAAGAGCAAAAAATATTATTTCATTGATGAACAATTATACTGTAAGTACATGAGTGCACAGCACAGCAGAAAATGTAAATTGATATCTCAACATTTTAAATTTAAATTTTTCTTTCCAGACACTTTTATATATTTTTGAATACCACGAATTGAATTCTATACCACAATTTTTAGAACAATAAAATAGATAAAAATTGTATTAATTTTATTAAATTGTGTTAAATTATTTTTTGTAGAACAATAAAATTAATAATTTGTTTTTTAAATACATGGAATTCGAGGCAAAAAAAAATTATTTGCTATTTTGTAAATTTCAAATATATTTCAAATATATTTCAAATTTGTTAAATAATATTACTTAGTATTTCACAAATATATATGTGAAATTTATACATTACATATTATTTCACAAATTTGTCGCCCATGTGTATGATTTTAACAACATTTGAAGAACATTTGGCAACAATTGTCGTACGTAGTAATGTGCACGTACTAATTTTTAAATATTTGTCTAAACAATTTTCTTAATATCAAAATGTGCTTTTCTTTTTTAAACTTGCAAGACTTAACTTTTAGCAAGTAGGAGTCATTTTTCCCCCGACTCCAGTCCTATAGCCCGGTAATTATTATCCATATATGAAACTTACCTTTTTCTTTATTTATTATTTCTATAACTTACAATCGACATTGTTTTCTATTAAGTCATTAGTTTGCCTTTGCCAATAAAAACTTTCTTAATTCACTTATCTACAAGAATGTTTTATTTATCTTTATTCTTTGAAATGTGATATGTTATTTCGTTTTTATTTTTTTAACAAGACTCTTTTTGTTCCTTAATAATTGCAAAGATTTAATCCTATTTTATAATGTAAATTTTAATCTATCTAATTCTGTCATGTTTGTTATTATTATTATTATTATTTTTAAATTTTAAAATTTACAATCCTTTGTATTATTTTATATAATATACAAGTGTTGCTAAAACTGACTATTTTTGATATACTTTTTCTTAACATCCAAATAAGACATTGTTTCAGTTTCCCCCCTCCCCCACAGAAATTTGTATATACATGTTGACGTTGTGATAACTGTTAATACATACCTTTGACAAAAATTCTTTAAAAAAATTATGAACTGAGAACTTTTAAATGCATCATTTTTGAGCAAAAATCTTTCATAACTCAAAAAGTATTCCCATTAACGTTTAAACATTATCACAGCATGCAACTTTTATAATCTCAAATCATACTTTTTTTTACATTTCACTATTTTAGAAATATTCTAAATTCAATTTATCTTTTATGTATATTTTCTGAAATTAATTTTTTTCTTCTTTTCATTGTAATGGTTTGCTCCATATAAAGCCTTCTCACTTAGTTGGATACAATGATTTTATCTTTGATAGTTTTGTCATATCACGTTATTGTCAATAAGATAATTTGCAAATGTGGCTCGGTGGTCTAGGGGTATGATTCTCGCTTAGGGTGCGAGAGGTCCCGGGTTCAAATCCCGGCCGAGCCCATCTGATTTTTTGTTCTTTTAGAATAAAATTAGTAAATAAAAGGATACTTATTATTTATTTTCAGCTTTAGTATCTTATTTTCACAGGAATTTCACGTTCTATTCAGGTTCGTATGTTAAAATGTGGATGAACATTTTTCAGAAAAAACTAAACTGATTTTCAAAAATGTTTTGTTTCATTTGTGAAGGGAGGGAAGGGGCACATTATAACACGAGGTTTATAAATTAATTTTTTAAATTTTTAATCGTTGATTCTTATTGATTAAAAAAAATTTTTAAATTTTTAATCGTTTTTTCCCTTTTTTTAATCAATTTTTTGAAAGAAGGAAAAAAATTCTTAAGCTTTAATTTTTCAAGTCAAATATTGAAAATTTACGTGTAAAAGTGTTATAGTAAAATAAAATATTCAATTTTAATAAAAATTATTTTTATAATTATTATTATTATATTAATAATGATTATAATATGTATTTTTTATAATTGTAATTATAAAATAATAATTGTTTTATTTATTTATTTTACCTTATTTATTTTATTTTATTTATTTTCTTTCTTTTTCTCTCGGAAAATTGACTTAATGAAAGCAGTTTCAAAGCTGGCCTTGTTAACATTAACTGGAATAGAACTTCCACGTGTCTGAAAAACAGACCAATGAAGAAGAGAACATTTTTACGTAATTTTAAAAAAGCTCTTTTTATTTATTATTATTTACATTTTCAGCATGACAATATATTTCGAAAAGAATACAACATATTTTGGTGTTTTCTAATCAGAATAAAAGAATCGACACTATATTTTATTATATTTTTACCTAAAGAAATAGCCAATTCGATTAAGCTATTACGTTTTTCTTTAGTTGGTATAATTCGAATACATTTTTCTTTTCCTTCATGAATATTCCACACCATGTATAACGCACATGTAAAAATTTGTTATCGTCTCTTTTAATAAAAACATGTCTAGAAGTTTAAAAATACAAAATTCATTGGCTTCAAATGGAAACATCTTCAGAAATTAATTATCCAAAATAAATAAATAAAAACGGCAAAATTTTCCTGTTTTAACTTGAGAATAAAAATCTAAACATTCTCTATTTGTATTCTAAGGTGTAGTTGCTTATTTTTCCTACTGGCTACTACTCAGCTGTCTTCTTACGCGATGCAAGAGAAAAAAAAGTAAATAATCAATAAATCGGAGTTAAACAACGATACTAAATCATGTAGAAAACTGAAAGTCACCTACCGACACAGTTAATTTAGCTAAAACAATGCCCTTTTTTTTAAAATTATCTCTATTTGTTGCCCTTCTCGGTGGCTTTATGCTATCAGATTAAGCAAAACATATTTTCCGAAACTCATCACATCAAAATAAAAATTAATTATATTGAGTATCATTTGGCATAATACTATGGTTCGAAGTCAACTTCTAATAATCAAAAAATTACCATTATCAACAATTTTCTACCGTACTTATCCTTTCGGTGAGCACTAAAACCTATTAACACAATACTTATAGTAGGTATCTTGTACCTATTGAGGTACCGATACTTTTATATTTAGTACCTATTAAAAAACAGACTTTTAGATAATAGCAGTATTACCTATTACTAGAATTAATGAAACATCTTTGGCGTCAGTTGTAATAAGGCGATTTTTTACGGTTCTCATTTAAGAATTAGTATCTTTCCTCCATTCGTTTAGTTTTCTAATACAAAAAAACTTTGCTTTTAAATTTCAATTTGTAATTATTGCCAAAATTGATTAATTACAACCTTTGAAACTGTTAGTAGCGACCGTAGCAACAATTTTACCTTGGCCCAAGTTGGGCTTAAAATTGGCTCAATATGGTGTCTTATAAAAACATGCATCGAGGAACTGTGATGTCCAAATTTTTTAATCTTGGTCCTACAATGGCCTATATTGGCTGAACAATGAATATAAAATATCGGGTAAATCTGACAATTCGGTATAGTCCCGATATTGGTTATAAAGTGGCTATAAAATATCGGTTGAATCGGATAATTATATATACTAGTGGGCTGTGGCCCCAGTTCGCTAACGCTCGCCAACCCTCGAAAATTGCTAAGCAATCTTATTTTGTTTGCTTCGCAAACCAAGCTCGCTTCGCTCGCTACTAACTTAGGTACATTGCAAATGCACAAAATTCTAAGAATTCAAAACAATAATTTAAATCCATATAACAACTTTAAAAAAAAAAAAAAAATTACATCTTTTTAGTAAATACTAAGTCATTAAAATAAATTTGAATTCAAATAAATGACATGTAATTCGTTAAACCTATTAGAAATGTGCTATAGTATAAAATCTTAAGATAAAATTTCTAAAACTGATATCTCTTTAAAAAGGTTAAAATTTTGGCTATAATTAAGTCTATTAAAAATTGAAATAAGTGAATTGCAATGGAAAAACCTGCATAAACAAATAAATTCTAGTAAAACAAATAAATTCGTGATATAAATCAAAAATCGTCAAATAAATTCGTAATATATAAATTCGTGAAAAAAAGCGCTTTCGACAAAATACTAAAATAGAGATCTATCGACAAAGACTACTCACTTCTGCCTAGCTTATGCTCTCTCTGGTTATTTCAGTTTCCGTTTTTAAAAGCGCTATATGTTGAGCCATCTCAGCTAGATTTGGCATGTGGCATTATTAGCGGCAATCATTGGTCGATTTTCTAGCGTTACCATTCGGGGAGTTGTAATGAGGCTTTTTTTTGTCACCGTATAAGAGAAATATATATATAGATGGCGAATATACGGAAAATAACGGCCCTTTAAACCTTTGTTGAGTCAAGATTCGTGAATATGGGTCCAATGAAGACCCAAGATGTTTAGCTGCACTCAGAAATTTCTCAGACAAAACTGGTTAAATAAGAATTTATTTAACTGTTAATTTACCGCATTCAAACAAAACAGTCAAACAACCATAAATAAGATGGTAATCAAACTGATAACAGTGAGTAAAACCGTTTATTGACTGCTTTCACCTAATACGATTAAACAATCAGAATTATATTGCATCAACTTAGCTCACTTAATGAAGCCACTTAGTTTCTTGCAGTTGTGTACATATTATAGCCGAGAGGGCTAATCTGTCAGTCTCACGAACTGGGGTTTGAGTCCCAGCTTTGACACCACACTATTTCCTCCATTCCCTTCAACACATGAAAAGTTTCCATTCTCCTGCACTCTCCTTTGCATTACCTAATGAAAAGCCTATCTCCTATGTTTAGTTGAATTTCTGTTTTACAGTTTTAAAACCATCTCTAGTTGAAAATGGTTAAAAAACCGTATAGTTTTATATTCATGTTCTTAACCGTAACTGGTAACTGGTTTCAAAACCGTAAAGGTAAAAAACATTCTTTACAGTAAACTTTACGGTTAATCGGATGGACAAACTGCTGCTGATTAATTTACCAAAATTTTAGAATGAAAATTCTAACAGTGTGATAAAGGACACCATTATTTTTATAATTATTTTTGGTGAACTATTATCGGTACTTATTTGGATGACCGTGAAAATTCGCCAAACTATTTTTGACGCCAGGGATGCTTAAATAAATGTAGTATTAAATATTACTGGTTCTGAGTGCTGTGGTAATAAGAAGCTATTATACCAATATAGGTCCCTAATATAGGTACTGTGGTAATAGGTTTTTCAGCCCCCTCCGAAACGGATAAGTACCCTAATATCCCTATACTACACATTCTAATACATTCTCTTAATAAACAACCTTTATTTTTTTGTTATATCTGTTATTTATTCTTCGTATTATTAGATTTACCATGATATGAGAAAAGCAATTTAAAACAAAAGAAAGATTAACTGAATTTAAAATACGAATTTATCACATTTCCCGAGATGTCGTAGATAATTTCAAGTTTATTTTATTAGTTCTGGTTGAGTTTAGGTCAGTTAAGTTTATAAAAACAAGAAACACGTGCCTTCATATACCTTTAAAATACGACTCCATGACGAAATTATTGTTGTAGCTTTTACTAAGGCTACTATGCTAGGATTCTAATGCAAGGCTACTATGCTAGGATTCTCTAGTTTTTACTTGCGATAACATGACATAAAAAAAAAACAAAGAAATGAAAAAAAGAAAGAAACGACATAAAAACGTGCAATAAAACTAATTTTTGATTTATTAGAGCTGCAAGCTTGTGTATCCGTCATACTATAAAATATTCATCAAAACTTATGGTCAATCATTTTACAACTCGAAATTTGCT
This sequence comes from Parasteatoda tepidariorum, assembly GCF_043381705.1. Classification (NCBI taxonomy): domain Eukaryota; kingdom Metazoa; phylum Arthropoda; class Arachnida; order Araneae; family Theridiidae; genus Parasteatoda; species Parasteatoda tepidariorum. The sequence goes on from NC_092206.1 coordinate 97,355,800, forward strand.
CTCAGCTTATACAGTAATGTAATTAAGACTTTATAACTCGAATTAATATATAACTTGAAACTTAGTTACCACTTTACAACTCGAAATTTGACCTTCATAAAAATTTAATACATGCTTTCGCATGAAATTTTTAGAGCAATGTAATTGAGATTTATGGTATATTCTTGCAACTTCTTTATTAACTTTTGAAAGTAGAACTAAAGTTTTGAAAATAAAATGTAACACATTTTTTAAAATCCATATTAATTAATTAATTTAAAAGTTATTTACTCGTAAATTGATTTTTCATCTTTCTTTGATTTTTCATCTTTTTACTTTCTGAAAGTTTTCAGTGTGAAAAGAGAGTGTTATAATTAGAGCCCGGATTTTGATGACCTAAAAAATCTCAATTAATGCCCTTAAAAAGTGCAAAAAATGCCCTTATGAACTGCAAAATATGCCCTTAAAAGTGCAAAAAATGCCCTTAAAATGCGAAAATTGCGCTAAAAATGCCTTATGACATGACTTAAATAGAAGTAAAAATATTGAACTAAAACAATGTTTTACTCTTTAAAATTATTATGAGTCGTTTCAAAAAATATAAAGCAATGCAATACTTGTTCTACGTTCATTAAAGTTTGACAAATATGTTTTATATCCAAAAATAACAAAAAAAAGGAAAATATATTGACTCCAAAACATTTTCATTTTGTATAGAAACTTAAATGAATATAACAACTTCCATCTCATAATATTACTAAATATCAGAATTACAGTGGATTATTAAATTTTTTTTTAATATTTTGAAATGTAAACGAGCGTCTCTTGTCTGAAAGCAAATTTTTATACCAGGAGAAGCTTCTTTCAACGTCTACTGATGTTATTGGTGCGTACTTGAAAAGGACGGTCACACTTACTGACAATTCTTCTTCAATTTGAAAAGATGTTGCTTCACCTGTTAATATCCTAGAAATTTTCTTCATTGTTTGGAAGCCAGTGTAATAATAAAAAATTATAAAAAATAATAAAAATTAGAAAAATTTAACAAAAAATTTAAAAAATGCTTTAAAATGCAAAATACGCCCCAAAATTTTAAAGAAAATGCCCTATAAATCTCAAAAAATGCTCTAAAGGACAAAGAATGTCTAAAAATGCAAAAAAATGCAAATGTCATCAAAATCCGGGCCTTAGTTATAATAGTTCTCTTTTTAAGAATTTTTTAGAAGAAGATATAGACATTAATGCCCAGTTACATTCGCTTTAATATTGTCTACATTGAATGACTTTTTCCCATCAGCATTACAGAAAATTACATAAAATTAGATGAAATAATTCAGTTTCAAATATTTTACTTGTGACGAAAAAAAAAAGTGATTACGATGACAAAATGGGATACAAGTGAACATCTTTTCTCAATTTTTGTCCTCAGCAATTTCATGTAACAAATCAATGAAAAGTTTTGTTTGCATGTATATGAAATAATCAAATATATAAAACAATAACTATTTTCGAGATCAGGGATCTGTTAGAAATAGGGTTTTATCTCTTTCTCTCTCTCTCTCTTTATATATATATATATATATATATATA
>NC_092206.1:97357599-97375040 GCF_043381705.1 Parasteatoda tepidariorum
TATATATATATTATCATTAAAAATATATAGGCATAATTTTTTAAATAATAAAAGAATTTCAAGAAATTTTGTGATCTGAACTCCCTTAAATATAGTTCAAATCATGTAAAATATGGAAAAAATGAATTTTTACGCTTGTACTTAGTATGCAATGACTAAATTAAAAATCGAAAAACAAGTTATTTTTAAGAGTGAATGGCGATGGCGTACGTTCTCAACTACATATAAATACAATTCGCTACTTTATAATAGTTCATCGTTTTATAGCGTGCACTTTGCCTCCAAATAATTGAACACGTGCATAAGATACCAGAGATACTTTCCCGCAATTAAGAACCGAATAAATGCCTTATAAGAAAGCAATAGCATTCAATGGTATAACATAAATAGTCCCCCATCATTCTTACAAATACTTTATATCGCTATCCTAGCTTTCTTAAATTCATGAATTGACTTCAATGAATCTATAACATCTCAGTAGCCTTAACATCGACCGTGAATGAAATAGCCCTCTACAATTATATTCGCATTAAGAAAAACATTTTCTGCGAAATTAACTATTATTATTTTATCATATAAAGATGGGTAATTTTTCGCTGTTGGAAATTATGGGGCTGTGGTTTGGGTAGTAGGTCAATTTCGCCAATTGGCGTTATTTCAAGTCGGTGCCGACAGAATGATAAGTCTCTTCCTGAACCCCTCCCATATTCGGGGGGAGGGGGAGCGGGCGAAATAAATCTCATAAAAATCCACTTATCTTCCAGTCCGGATGTGGTAAAAAATGGCCATGGTGATAAGTAGAAATTTCCCTTTCTTTTGGTTTCCGAATTAAGAATAAAGAAGATATGTTTAATTTCTGTGTAATTAGGTTAAATAATTAGAATACTTGAGCTTTTATTCATGAAATATGAAATTTTTTTAAAACTAAGAAATAGCCCCAGGCAAATAGCCAACGAACTGTTATCTGCGATTGCATTTTTTGGTAGAAAAATAAAAATGCATTCTTTATTGTAAATTCATTAATTGAACCGTTGGCTTCCTACTTCTCTCTAGACGACATAGTCAGCGCCTGAGCTGCGAACTCTTCTAGATCACTCAACACTTAAACCATGACAAATTTCGTGCGCTTCAAACATCATTTACCATCAGCTTAATATTTTTATTGTACAAGGGTTAAATGATAATTGGGAATTGATTGTCATTAAATTAAGTCTGAGGCCTAATTACATATATTATACTACCAAAACTGATTAAGTTTAAAAATACCCTCGATACAACTAGAATTGATTTAAAGATTTCTGGCAAAGATTTGAGGATTTTGGATTACAATTTACGCTAAATTCTTAAGTGAAAAGAATTGCAATACAATAAGTGCTAAAAGGCATGAGTTTGCAATACTTAAGCAAATACTTTACCCTAAATTCTAAATTACAAATGATTGATTTTACCGAAGAGCAAATGATTGATTTTGCTATTACCGAAGAGCAAATGATTGATTTTGCTATTACCGAAGAGCTTTGGTCACGATTTTGTAAAATAAACAATAAAATATGGTTTTATAATAAATTTGGCAAAATTTGCTAATTTTATCTTAGAGCATGGAATAAGTCGAATGAAACCATTTATTTGGCGAAATCTACTTGTTCAGTTTTATATATTTTACTAAACTTGTATTAATAAGAACTATAAGATTTTCAAAACCAGATTTTTCGTAACAATATTATATTGCAATAAACCTTTACAATATGAACGGAAAAATTACCAAATGAAGAGTTTAAATATCGTATATTTTGGTTTCATTAACCAGAACTATGCTTTATTTATTATTATAATTATTTTTTAATTTTTTAACCAGAAATGTCATAACCATACTGTGCGGTAATTTTACCAGGATTTCTTTCTCAGTGCACAATAAAAGTTAATAATTTACTATGGATGTCAAAGTGCAAATGTAAATAATTACAAAAAGTGCTATTAAAACAAAAAAATGTCTACCCATTGATTCATGTCGAAAATAATCCGTTATGAGAAATAATATCTAGAACTAATTTTTATCGATTATGCAGTAACTGGTAAAATCGATCGAATTCTGTTTATTACCTAACGTGTTGCCACTGTAATCTTTCCCGAATAAAAGTTGTTACTATGACCTGATAATCAGTGCCTGACAAACAAGGACTTTATATCTTCTTTCCTTCCTGATAAACAAGATAATCGAACTCTTTGATTTTAATGTCAACCTGGTCTGCGTATATTTGCATATCTGTGTTATAACCGGCAGACTGATATGAAATTTCAAGTTTCTTCTAACTTCCCAGATTAAAACATCGTGAAACTGTTGCACGAATTTCGCTTTTTTTTAAAATCTTGTTTTTAAAATATCAATTTTCTTAATTATTTAAACCATATTGTCTCAAAATATTTTTAACCATCATCCTTCTAAATCTTAAAATATTATATTTTAAGCAGTAAAATTATATAAAATGCTGTCCAATCTATTGAAAGCTTAAGCTTAGATCGTTGAAGTTAATAAATAACTAAACCAGGGTTGGCAGGTTTTTGACATGTGACAGTTTTTGACGGTTCAAACCATGGTTTAAACCGTCACGTCAAAAACCCCACTGTCAAAAATGTCGAAAATGTCAANGGCAACTGTTGGTAGTTTTGAAGTTTATATATTTTCTTGGCAAACTTCAGTTTTTGACATTTTTGACGGGTTTTTGACGGTTTAAACCAGTATTATACCCTTGTCATGTCAAAAACCACTTTTTGACGTCAAAAACCCAACCCTGAACTAAACGAACTTCAACGTTTTTTCTTATTGGCATTGCAAAAACATTTATTTTAGATTCGGACTTTTCCTTATAGATAAAACTCTAAAATCAATTAATTTTTTACGTAATCAGTCTTTTTGTAATAGCATAATAACCAAAAACAATCTTTAAATATTATTTTTAAGCAATGAAATAGGGTCCAATATATTGGGCTCTGGGTTTTAGGAGGGTGGAAGTAATAAATAACTAACGAAACTGAACACTTTTCTTATTGTCATTGAATCTAAAGTATAGTTTTAGACTATCCATTGCCTAAAACTATACTTTAGATTCGAACTTTCAAGTAAAAAAAAAACTCGGAACAACGAGGGTAAATCTAATTATATTTTTTTGCGTAATCAATCGCTTTGTAAAATTGTAATAATAGAAAATATCTTAAAATATTAAATTGTATAAAATGTTGTCCAGTATATTGGACGCTGGGACTTAGGAGGTTGAAACTTATAAATAACTAAACAAACTTATACACTTTTCTTGTAATAAATAACTAAACAAACTTATACACTTTTCTTGATCACATTGTATAAAACAATACTTTAAATTCGGACTTTAAAATAAAGGACTATCAACTAAAAGCTTCATATTTGTTTTCATTGGCAGAAATTAAAAGAGAATGCAAAATTGAAGAATTTATGTCGAAAAAATATTTTATGTCAGTTTAGAATGCTGTTTCATTTAAAAAAAATTACTGTGGTCTTTAATAGGTCAAAGAAAAGTAACGGAAATTTTTGATAGACTAAGGTGCAAGATCTTGGACAAAATTCAGGAAAATACCACGCTCTGTCTAACTTCCTTGATTATTTTTATTAACATTTATGTTATATAATTTTTGAATCCTATTCATAATTGTTCTTTTATCGAGATAACTCTTACATAACAGCAAAAGAAGTCCTTATTTCTATTCTTGCTTTGGTAATTGAGCCAACGAAAAGCTGAAACAAACTGAGTGAGAAATTGGCTAGGAATAAAAAGTTAACATCGAACATTTCTGCACATCAACCAACTGACCTATATTTTTGTCTTTAATTTTACATTTTTGAATTTACGCAAGTTCAATAACTGTTTAGAGCTATAGTTTAGTTTTAACGATGTATCATAATTACCGCTGGAAAGAGATGCGTTTTATCAACGGAGACTATGCTTGTTTTTATTCTTTCATTTTTTCATTCTTTAATATTTTTATTCATTTCGTGAGCTTATGTTAGAATAAAGGTGCTATAGGTTTGTGTAAATATAACGAATAGGGCATCCTCCAAGTATTGAAATTTATAATTTTGCATGCATAAAAGGGTAATCTATGTACATTTATTTCTGTTACGTGACATCAAAAACGCTGGTATTCCTCTATCTAAATTGACAACACTGTAATCACCTATAATAGTTCATTTTGTTAGGTTGTCTTTACAAATAATTTAATTAGCGTTAAATAATTAGTTATACATCAAATTTTTATTTAGATTTATTTTGTTAGGTAGTCTTAAGTAATAAATAGTGTTGAATAGTTATATACATTAAATATTTATTCAAAATAGTTTTGTATTTTTATCGAAGTAAAGAAAGAATATGACGTCCTCCAAGCACTTAAATTTATAATTTTACATACATAAAAGCGTTATCTATGTATATTTATTTCTCTTACGGGATATAAAAAACGCTGGTATTTCTGTATTTAAATTGGCAACACCTAATAGTCACCTGTTATAGTTCATTTTGTTAGGTTAACTTAACTAATAATTTAAGTAGCATTCAATAATGAGTTATACGTTAAATTTTAATTTAGCTTTATTTTGTTAGGTAGTCTTACGTGATAAATAGTGTTGAACAGTCAGTTATACACATTAAGTATTTATTCAAACAGCTTTTATACGAACTGATTATTTAGATTTATTTTTGATCCTTTCTAAAATGGCTGTAGAAATTTTAAAAATAAACTTATCTCGCGACAGAAATAATTTGAATGCTTCTGCTGCCATAAATCATGAAATACGCATTGTGGTGTCTTTTTTTATTTTTAATTATAATATTTAATAGTAGTTTAATTGATATAATTTTATCATCATGATTACAATGATGCAGTTCTTAGATTTTACATAAACTCACTCGAAAGAGATGGGGGAATTTCTTCATTATAAAAATGGACCCTATAGTGGTCTCCATATTTTAAGAAATGCTTCGCATTAATTACAACAATAGTAATTATTTTTTTAAAAAAATTTTTTTAAAAATATTGCAGAATTTTTGAATTTTGAAAAAGTGGCAACATATTTTCAAAAGTGATCACTATTGAAAATGTTATTAGCGGCTGGTAACAAAATTTCTTAATTTTGCACCAAATGTGAGCGGATATTTCTGAGAATTAATGCAAGAACGGGCATCAATAACTAAAACAAATTACTGTCGAAACTATCAGAAGAGAAAATAAAAGATAAGCACCGGAAAAGCTGGAAATTCTCGAATGTTTTTCCATCTTCCCTCATCCCTTTAAGAAAACTTTGTACAGCTGTTGATGCGTACACAGAGAGAGAGAGTAGGAGTTCCCAGCACCTATGTAAACATGATAATGGAGTGCTTTTTCAATGTGGGCTGAATGGCTCAATGGAGCTGTCTTTAAACCTGGTTCAGATTATTTTCTTATTTTGAGTTGACAGTCGTGAAATCATAGTCCGCAAACTAAAAAAGAAGCGAACATCTTAATAACTTTTGATCTTATGATTAGATATTTCCCGTTCTAGAATTCTATTCCAATGACTCGATGATCTAAGGTATGATTATTCAGACATTTTTGTGTATGATTTCGTAACTTAAAATGGCATCTGCGCAAATAATTTAGCATACTTAAAGTGGGTCCCTCGAATCATCAACATCACGCAACCGTGGCCAAGCACCTAGTCCCATTTTTAGGGCTCTATCGGCCATTTTCGAAATGCCTCGTAATTTTTGTCCTAGTCAGACGATGTGAACAACGCCTGAGCTGGTATGACAAATCCGCCACGACAAATGTAACTTGTACCTTGCTGCGTATAGACGACGATTGTTTTGCCAGGGATCCAACTCACTACCCCCAGTTCCCCAACCAAAGGTCACCGGAGAGCCACCCTACGAATAATTAAAATTATATTTTAATCATCAAATTAAAAACTTTTAGGGTTTCGCTCTTTTATTGAGCGCATTGTACGCCAAAGGAGTATTCACGAGAATATTAATTTCAGATGGCAGAAAGTATTTAAAACTGAAATCACGGTTTATTAAGTAAAACCTTCCCGGTTAGAAATTTTAGAGTGTGTTGAACTATAATATCGTCAAAAATTGCTGCAACTTTAATGCTTGCTGAGCTGAACGGTATAATTTTTATTTTTTGCAGGTTATACACTTATAAGTTACATATGTTTATTATACACTTACAATATAGACACAGATTGCAAGATACATTTGGTTATACACTTACAATATATACGTGTATTGCAGGATACGTATGGTTATACACATACACAAAATGCATAGTTTCAAACATACAAAATTATACATTACCCATCTATGGTCAAACACCTAGCTCCTTTTACATGATAAACACTTGTAACAAAATACATAAGGTTATACTCTTTTCTAAACGAAATTCTGGTAAAATTACCGTGCTGTATGGAAATGACATTTCTGGTTAAATAAAAAAATAAAACAAGCATAATTCTTGTTGATAAAACAAAAATATACGGCATTTCAACCATTTATTTAGTAATTTTTCCATTCATACGGTTACGGTTTTATGGAAATTCTTGTTTTCACAATTATATTTTTTTAACCTCACATTTAATAAAAAATACAAAACTGAAAAGTAAATTTAACCGATTAAATGATTTTATGCAATACTCTTTGGTATTCCAAATTCCATAAAATTTCCAAATTCCATGTTCTAAGGCATCATTATGAAATTGCAATTTTTATCATATAATATAAAACCATATTTTATTGTTTATTTTCAAAAGTCATTACCAAATCACTTTGGTAAAAAATATCATGCATTTCGGTGTTCTCACCGAGCCACAAACACGATAAATTTAGCCATATTCTGGCAGTTTTGACCATACTTTTTGATCACTTGCACATTTAAGATACACATGTTCTGCAAGATATGCATTATTATATGCATGCAGATACATATGCGTTACAAGTTTCACGTGGTTATACTCACATAAGATAACAAATGTGTTTACAAGATACATGTGGTTATACAACAAGATATCTTATCTGCCAAGTTTTGTGAATAAAATGTTATTTAATTATTTTTTTTTTACACTAAACTAAAATTACTTTTTTCTGGTACAATTTATGATTCCAAATTAAATGATAAAACATATAGATAGATAATAAATTATAATTGAAAACATACGTGATACAGCATTTTCAAATAAATAAAATTAAAGTAAAATTTCTTTCAGTATTCTCGTTTGATTAATTTTAGAAAAGAAATCCATACTTCTTAAATATAATCACCATTCAATTTAGGAGTAAAACATTTATGTATGTTTAAGTTTATTTTATAACTTTTTCATGAACTTCTTTCTTCTCTACATTGCTATTGTGTTCATTTTTATTGAACTTTGGCTTCTTAACGCAATTATATGCAGAGATGTTTATTAATTACGCATGATACATTTTTGCTGTTTTTATGTTTAGTTTTAATAATTTCATTTCTTTTATTCTTAGTTGGTGGTCACAATGAATGTGATTTCGTGAAACAGCAAGAATTTCAAGTCATTTGAGTAAGTTTCGCATTATATTGTACAATCTGTGCTGAGTTTATCATCCATGTAATAGCTTTTATGATGTTAAGCTTAAGTAAGCTATTTTTTTAAAGCCATGCTTCAATTTAGAGTAATAATATCGACATTTCAATGGGCGAGCATTTTAGGAGTGTATAAAAAGAAACTTTTTTTTTTTGTTGTTAAAAACTATAATTTTAAACAAAAACACTCGAATGCCAAGTTTTTTTTTAAAAAAAAGAATGACACCATTTTAAAGAAAGACACTCAGAATCTATTTTCCTCCCAATAATATAAATTTCTCCGTCCAAGTTTGTTAAATGAGTGAAGTCCGTTTCCGAAGTGACCCCTGAGGACATTATAACTTAAGACACAATTTGGTTGTTTTAAAAAAAATGCCTTATTTTGATTGCCATTTTTTGACTATTTTATAACTTGATTGTAAAATTTACGACGTTATTTTAAAGAATGGCACATTTTAGAAACTATATTTTGCCCTGAAGATATAAACTTCCCTCTGGAAGTTTGTGAAAGTATTTTCTATAGTGAAACTCACAACTTTAAACTTAAGACACATTTTCATCAAAAAAGCATTGCATTTTTTTTATCGCCATTTTAAAACAAAGTTACTTTTTTATTGCAACGGCACCATTTTTAAGCACACACATAGAGACTATTTATGTGTAAATTTGAGAAATTAGGTAAAATCTTAAGACACGTTTTCACAAAATTTGCTATAATTTCGACTACTGTTTTTGTTAAGAGATACTATCGAAACCAAGTGTATTGCAATATAGTAAAGAAGGACACGTATAGAAACTATTTATGTGCAAATTTGTTAAATTATGTTAATGTTTCGTTTTAGAATAACGTTTTCACAAAAATTACTATAATTTCGACTCCTGTTTTTGTTAATAGTTACTACTCGAAAACGAAGCCTACGGCTCTATTTTAAAGAAGGACAAACGTAGAAATTTTTTATATGCAAATTTATGAAATTATGTTAAAGTTCAAGACAATTTTTCCCAAAATTAACTATAATTTTGACTATTTTTTTTTTAATTTACCACTTGAATGTTAAATTTTAAGATTCACAGTATGAAGAATGTAACACATTTTGCATTCTTTGTAACGTGTTTTTTGGAAAGTCTAGGTTAAAATATGTTCTACTTTATTTTAAAAATTCCGTTTTTGGAAAACATTACGACTTGACAACAAATTGTATGTCTACACATGTTATGGCACCAAACTAATTATACACGTAGAAACTATTTATATTCTAAAACATAGGTATAACGGTAAACTATTGTGAAATTACTTTTTAAAGTGTTTCTTGTTAAGTGCCTCTCTTGAGACATTTTTATAAAAATAACTGACTACCATTTTTGGTAGTTATGAAGCGAATTTTAAGTGTATGGCTCTGTTTTAAAGAATGATAAGCACAGAAACTATTTATGTCCTAAAAAGTATAATTTTTGCTTTACCAATTAATCTTATTCGATCTTTGTCATTGGCGATTATTTTCGCTATGGTATAAAGCTATTACTATCAATAATACTTCACCGATATCGTATATGAAATTTATAACTGTTAAAAATTATCGTGCATTTAATGCTTACATTAAGACGTGATAATCACGGCACATTGAGAAAATATCTGGTTAAATATCGTTATCTCTATGTTTCTAAAATACCGGTATTTCACAATGTATTGTCCAGCTCTATTCTTTATTTCTAAAGGAATTAAGTTTTTTTGTTTTAAGTATAGATTTAATAAATGACGCTTTCTTTCTCTTAGTTCTTATTTGTCCTGATTTTCCTGATGAAAAATATTTTGCTCTGATTAATTTCCTCCCCCCCCCCCGATATTTCTGGTTTTTGTATGTGTCCAACCATCATCTCATTTTCTACGAATACAATTGCGGATTTTTTAAAAATAAATTGAAAAATTTGCATTTTTGATTCAACAGCTTTTTGTTTTAATTAATAATGCTGTATCCGAAAGTTCAAATTTAGAGCAAATTTTACTCAAATTTCGAAAGTTCAAATTTAGAAACCGTCTACTAATTATATGCATGATTCAGGCTCATAGCCTTACCCACAGGATTCATTGTTTAACCCTTTTCGTTAATTAATGAAAAAGAAACTCAATTAACATTTTTATATTATTAAATTTTTATGATGATAAATTCAGGGGTTATACATAGTAAAAGATACTAACACTCAGAGTACTTTTTATTGTAAAATCCTTTTAACTGGAACATGTTACGGGACGAAACATCTGATATACTGTAATTTTTAAATTAATAATTAATGTGAAATATCTAATTAAATAAATATTGCTGTAAAAATAACGCAAAATTCTATAATATATATAGTAAAATCACTGAATCACTCTAATTAAATAAATATTACTGTAAAAATTACGGCATAATATTTCACGATAAAAATATATTTTACGGTAAAATAGCTTTTACAGTTGATGCACCCCAAGTGTCGATACCTTATACCGTAATTTGATCCGGAATTTTTTACAATATACGCTTATTTATTATTTTAAACAAATGAAGTTAACAAATCTTTTAGGGTGGACTTACGGAGTTTAACAATTATGATACATTTGATTTAAAAAAGTTAATTCATTTTTTTTTAAATCACGCGTGATTTTAAAAATGGTCGATTCCAGTCAACAATAAATAAATCACATCCTGGAATTTTTAACTGAAGATTTGAAGGATCATCCACTAATATTTTTTTTGTACAAAAATGTTAACTGGGATATTCACTATTTTTTTGATTTTGAGATGATTGAAATCCTACTTATTTGATTAAAAAAATTCTTGAATTCCACTTAATTAAACATTTTAAGTATGTAGTGATAATTTGAAGGAAATATCAATTAATTCATACTAGTTATTTTTTTGTAATGCAACAGTACTATACAAGTATTCCATTATTTGATTTAAAACTATTTTAAGTTTTTTAGTTTACCTTTTTTTTAAAAGTTGTCTGGTACATAGATATACTGTAAAACGGTATTTGTATACAAAATTTGACCAGATATATGTATCCAAAAAATAAACTGATATTGTCATGATTTTTTAAAAAAATGTTGTAATGATATTTGTTTTTTGCACACTGCGAAGCTTGCCTTTTCTTTTCTAAAATTTTTTCTCCTGTTTTATATCTTTCAACATTAATTTTTTTTATTAGAAAAATAAATAAATAAAATAAATAAAAAATTGTATTTTAAAGGTTTCTAAGAAAGTTTGTAGGCTGTAAAAAATATAAAAACTAATAAAAAGAAATATATAATGTCTTATTATGAAAAAAGGGTTTTTTTAAAAAAAAAATGCAAAAAAAAAAAGAAAGAAAGATACCGACCTTTTTTTGTACAGATTAAGACATTCCATTTTAATGGTTTGTAACAATGTTTGTAGGCTGTAAAATATATAAAAACTAATAAAGAGAAATGTACAATATCTTGTAATGAAAAACAGTTTGAAAAAATGCAATTTAAATTGCGTTCTTGGATTTGCCAATATATTGTGTATTTTTCTGTTCTTTTATAGTAAAGAAATAACAGTTTTTGTTAATATTTTTAACAAACTGTGATTAATTTGCGAGTATTATATTACGTATTAGAATTATTTTTAATAACTTAATATATTTAATAACTTTAATAGCATTTAGTCGAGGAAAAAATGAGATCAAAACTACCGGAATATGATAAAATTTCCCGTTTTTCTGGCTTTATGGGATCCCCAAAAAGCACGGTAATTTTTACCGAAGCAGTTTCATAATGACTTTCGGTAACGTTGACAACAAAATATGGTTTTATTACCATGTTGTTTGGTAATAAATGTGGTAAAATTTGTAATTTTATCATGATACCTTAAAGCAGTGTTTCCCAAAGTGTGGCACGCGTACCCCCAGGGGTACGGGAACAGTTTAGCTGAGGTACGTGTTCTTATGTGAAATATATTGCAATAAACGAAAATTTCAAAAACTTTTATTTAAAAACAAAGGTAGCCATTAATATTTACAATTACGTATTTTTCTATTAACTATTTTTTGCAGAGTTAACAATTAATAATGAGAGGTGTCAACAGCCAGTTGTGATTTATAACTTTTGTGCAATTTTTTTATGGTAAAAAATAAATTAATTTTTTTATTAGTGGTACACAGCGTTACGAAAAATTTAGAAAGGGTACACAAAAGTCGTAAGTTTGGGAAACACTGCCTTAAAGGATAGCATAAAAACCATTTATTTGGTTAAATTTACTTTTCACTTTTGCATTTTTACAAAATGCTTACCAATAAAAACTGTATTTTTGAAAACCAGAATTTCCTATAAACCGTTTCATTGTGAACGAAAAAATTACTAAGTAAATGGTTTAAATACCGTATGCTGTGATTTTATTACCAAAATTAATTTTTTCCTGGAATAGCCATTTCTATACAAGTTCTGTAATTTTGCAAGAATTTTTATCTTCACAGAATAAATTTCTTTTCGAAATTACAGAATTGAAGTCCATAAAAAGTTGTTACTATGCTCACATACCTACGCTGGGGAAAAAAAAGTATGGCCGAAGCTGCCAGAACATGGTAAAATTTACCGTGTTTCTGGCGCTAAAGGGGTACCAAAAAGCTCGCCAATTTGTATGGAAACACTTTAGTAATGATTTTTATTAAATTAACAATAAAATATGATTTTATAATCCGAGATGAAATTTGGTAATTTTATCATGATATCTTATTTAGAGCATGGCATAAAAATCATTTAATCAATCAGTCTAATCTTTATCATGAAACGGTTTAATCATAAATTTAAGTATTTTTCAATTTGGCTTCAAATGTTTTTGTAAGTATATGACCTCAGTGAAATTTTTTTTTATCAACTTGAAGTTTTGAATTTCAAAAAACACTTTTTTGTGACTCATTTTATTATGGAAAATACAAAGGTTTTAATGGATACGTTTATTATTCTCTCTAATCTAATCGTTGACATTAATTTGAACTAGCTTTTTTGATTACATGTTTGTGTAGTAATATTTACATGCAAAATTATATTTTAAGTATTTATCTAAACAAATTCAGGGTTGCAAATCCTTGAACCGAGCTTTAAAAACGTATTAAAGTAATTCTAGACTTAAATGGGTGTTGCTTCAACTTGCCTGGCACCAATTATTTAAATTAAAATAATTAATTTCGCAAAGGAAAGTACCATTGAAATTTGATTCCAAAATACTGTTTAAATGTCTATAATTAAGCGATAAATTGAAAATTCCGCTTTTAAATAAAATTATCAAAAACTTCAATTAGTGGTCGTGTATTCTTGATATCAAAGCGTAATTATATTTTTAAATAAATTTGCCATTATGCGTAAATTTTGGTTCCACCTATTCATTACCATTATATTTAATTATTTACAATTATTGTAAAATATTGTTATTATGTAATTATTAGACATTAAAATATGTGTTTCGGTTATAGTTGTGGTTTTTGTCTATTTATACGATGATAATATTATGAAGATTCGTATCAGATGTTGTTTTGGCGTACATCTTTATTATCTGCTCGATTGAATGTCATTACACCTGCGTGTTATTATTAGAAATATCTTGTTCGGTTGTTCGTTTCGTAACGTTCGTTTGGAACGTAAGTTGTAAATTACATGGGTTGGCTATAACGTTAACGATGACTATAAAGTAAAAAGAAGGAAGTATCCCGCAACATCCAATTTGTCAAGGTGGTGTTACACTGAGGATAAAAATATGGTCAAAAATACCAGAATATGATATATTCTGTATATATAACAGGGCTCGAAAAACAGCCCGTCCGCCCGTCCTCGGCGGTCAAAAATTCCCCACGGACAATGAATTTCTCGAATCCGACGTCCGCGCGGACGGCCATTTTCCCGTTAATTTTCGTGATACGTTTTCAATTCTTGTTATTAAAATTGATGTTTTCTCTGTCTGGGAGTACTGCAGTGTTTGAAAGGGGCTTTTCAGCAATGAACTTACAGAAGAAAAAAAACACATTACTTACTGGTCTTAAACAAGAAGCGTCAAACGTAATTATGAACATCTACCTAAATGGAAAACCCCTTTCAGATTTCTGTGCAGTAACCTCTGTAAATCATTGGCCTGATTGTAGAACTGGCAAACGTCATATTTGATTCATTTAAAAAACGCAGTACCCTCGGATAAATTGACATTCCAGATAACTTGACCTTTGTCATTTAAATTATTTCATAACAGAAATAATAGGCTTTACTATTAGAAACCTAGTATTTCGTTTATTACTGTATAATGTAATCCAGGTAACTACTAATTCATCGTGAAATTTATATAAATGTTTGTAATAAATAAGAGAAAATTATATTTTAATTTATTTAGAAGCTACGGGTTAGTTTCAAAGGGGGACGGGTACATTGTTGGGCAAGCCGTCCTCGAGGACGGGTATAATTTCTGAGTTTTTTCGAGCCCACGCAATGGATACAGCAAAATTTACCATAAAACCTTGATAATTTTTACTGAAGCGCTTTGGTTATGATATTAGTAGAAATATAGCAATAAAATATGAATTTATAGTATATGGTAAAATTTGGGTAATTTTATCATGATACCTTATATGGCATAAAAAACCATTTATTTGGTTAAATTTTCTTTTTAGTTCTGTATATGGTACTAAATGTGGTAATAAATATAATTTCGAAAACCAGAATTTTCGGTAAACCGTTACTATATGAGCAGAAAAATTATCAAATGAATGATTTAAATACCGTATATTTTGTTTTTATTACTAATTTTTTCAATTTTTTTACTTGAAATGCCCTTACCGTACATTATGGTAATTTTACTAGATTTTTTTTCTTTGTGTAGAATTCACAAATGTGAAGCCTACGGCATGATACGTGCAATATGGTCAGCATTACTTAAAAGACAAGCATCTAATCAGCGATTTAAGCACTTCACTTTCTGTAAAGTAATTTTAATTTTAGGAGCATTTTTAAAAAAAATTCCTTGCTATAATTTGGTGTTGGATATGATATGTCTTCTTATGTGACTACCTGAAAATTTTATGTTTTTATCTATTTTATGTTATTATTTTATTTCATGTTATCACTTTATTTACGGCTGCACAAAAAAATAACTAAAATAACAGGCTTTAGCGTGGATTTAAGTCCTCCGCTTTAATTTAGTGAGAAAAAAAAGGAAGAAAAAAAAAGAAACCATTCGATATTTCACAAATATTTTTATACGTTGATAAATAAATATCCTTATCGAACTTATTAAATTGATTGATATTTCAACCATGACCTCATCATAATTTTTTTTAAAAGCAAAACTAAAAGCAATTTTTCAAATTATCTGTTTTGTAAAACAATCACGACAGCGGTGAAATACAAATTTGAAGTATTCTAATGTGCTTTAAAATTTTGAAAATAAATTAGACTTTATTTTTTCTCCCATCGAATTGTTGATGTAGAAAGAAAAATGACTAATTCGATGTTTATAAAGTGCATTTATTGTGAAATGACCAAGTTTTTAT
The DNA here is from genome assembly GCF_043381705.1 of Parasteatoda tepidariorum. Classification (NCBI taxonomy): domain Eukaryota; kingdom Metazoa; phylum Arthropoda; class Arachnida; order Araneae; family Theridiidae; genus Parasteatoda; species Parasteatoda tepidariorum. The sequence continues at coordinate 97,372,747 of NC_092206.1, forward strand.
AATTGTTTTGAAATCGCACGCGTTACACGACGAAGCGTTTGACGAGCTGTTACTCATTTTCAAGGATAATTGGGTAGTTTTTAAATTTCTTCAAGTTTTTTATTAAGATTTGTAGACTTGTTTTTGTTCGTAAAAATATAAAAAAACGAGGTTACCTTCCTTAATACTTATTTAAAGTTTAACTATGTTTTCATTACAGTCTACAATTTTTTGCGCATTGAATCCAGATTACCAATTTATTTCTAAACAGCATCCTGCATTTTAAATTTTTTTTGTATTATTTCTATTTATTATTATACAGCCGATTTAGGCAATATGTAATTGATTGCAAGTAATCATAATTAGTTCTTATAGTTTTAATCAAAATTATGAGCAATAATAATTACATTTACAACTGTTGAATATTGAGCTGATATTACAATCTATGATTAAAATAATTCTTTTCTTTTCATTAAGATTTGTTGACTTGTTTTTGTTCGTAAAAATGTCGAAAAACATTTAATTCAAATAATTCGTATTAAAAAGAAACGAGGTTAGCTTCCCTTTATTTAAAGTTTAAATATGTTTCATTACGATGCAGTCTTGTGAATTTTTCGCGCATGAATCCTGATTACTAACTTATTTTTAAACGGCATCCTACAATTTAAAGTTTTTTTTTTGTGTTACTATTTCTACTTATTATTATACAGTCGAGTGAGGCAACTTGTAATTGATTACAAGTAATCATAATTAGTTTTTATAGTTTTAATCACAATTATGAGCAGTAATAATTACATTTACAACTGTTGAATATTGAGCTGATATTAAAATCTATGATTAAAATTAGTATTGTTACGAATACATGTAATAATAATCTACCCAAATGAAGATAAAAGTGTTCTTAGTTCCTACGTATGAATAACTCAAATCCCCTAAAAAGTAGTTCATTTTTATGCCATTATTTGTACTTTATTCACATTGTTTAGCATTTTTAATACTAATAATAATCCTTGATTACAAGTCATTATGATTACATTCCGAATCTGCATTTCAAAAGATGTTATCAAAAGTTAATGATTAAATTATAAGATTTTAGGATGTACCCTCTGGCAGACTTTCTCTTGTGTTTTACGCATAAGGAAATCGCGTTTCTCATTTTAATAATATCGTTGTAAAAAAATAATAATTAGATGCTGATTATTCTAGTCTGTCTATTTAATAATATTTATATTTATGCAAATATTTGTGCATCTGCTTGGAAGGGCAACTGCCTATGCGAACGTCTGAGTAAACTTTCAAACCAAAAAGAGCTTACACGATTTGGTTTGAAATCACATGGTTTCATACTTTTGATGTCTTACGAATCACATGTCATTTTCTTTCATACGTAACCTTATTAATACTATATCATACCGACTACATATCCTTTAGTGTTTTGGGAAAAGATATATCTTTACGATGATATATCTTTTGGTTTCTTACAAAACATACATCTTTTCGATCACATATATTTTTTTTTAATTATGTAATCTTATTATTTCAATGTTATATCAACAACATAGCCTTGTTTCTTTCTAAAGATATATCTTTACGATCATATTTATCTTTTGATTTCTTACAAAACATACATCTTTTCAATCACATATATTTTTTTTTATTATGTAATCTTATTATTACTATGTTATATCAACATGATACACTTGTTTCTTGGTAAAGATATATCTTTACGATCATATATATTTTTTGATTTCTTACAAAACACACATCTTTTCAATCACATATATCCCACATATTTTTTTTTCTTACGTATCCTTATTATAAGTATTATATCAACTATATAGCCTTGTTCTTGGTATCTTTACGATTATATATATCTTTTGGTTTCTTACTAAACTCACATCTTTTCGATCACATATATCCCACATATATTTTTCTTTTTGACGTAGCCTTATTATTTCTATGCTATATCAACTACATAACCTTGTTTCTTGGTAGAGATATATCTTTACGATCATATATATCTTTTGATTTTTTAAAAAACAAACAGCTTTTTGATCACCCCACATATATTTTACTGTCTTACGTAACCTCATTATTACTATGCTATATCAACTACATAGCCTTGATTCTTAATAAAGATATATCTTTACAATTACAAATCTTTTGGGTTTTTACAATCATCTATCATCCACACATAACTTTTGGTTTTCTTACTAAACTCACACTTTTATGATCACATCACTTGCCTTTTAGTATATTAGGATATAAAAATCTTTACGATCAAGCATCTTTTTGGAATCACGGGGGGGGGGGAG
>NC_092206.1:97375065-97432899 GCF_043381705.1 Parasteatoda tepidariorum
TTAGATCACTGTAGTATTCAGGCCGCTGAACCCGAATTTAATGTAATTAAATAATTATTCGAAGGTAATTAGAGATTTTTTAAATAATTATTAATATACCAAAGTTTAATTTAAAATCGAATGAACATTTTATACTTTTAATAATATAATATGTATACTTTTAATACTTTATTTTTTATGCAATTAAATATTAAGTATACTAATATTATTATAAATAGTGTATCAATTAAATCAATTAAGAATAGTGCTTCGGAGTTTTGATATTTATGATAACTTCAAATTATTAACAAAAAGGATAAAATATTTCAATTTAATACAATTTTTAAGGAAAAAAAAAAGTTAAAAAAGCATTATTTGTATATTATTATTCTATCACAATACAATAAGAATAATTATTGAAATTTGGAACAATTATAAAATTACTTCAGAGTCCTTTTAATCATTTTGTTTCGTATTATTAAAGTGTTTTAGTATTCAAATTAGTTGTCATATATTTATTATTTTTTTAAAAGATGTCTAATTTCATTCGAATAAATAGCTAATTATATTAAATTTTAGACTAGCGGCCCGAATTGAATTGGTTGTTTAATTCATATAATCACTAATGGGATGCTTTTTTCCGGTGCTGTTTTTCCAATGCTTTTTTTTTCTGGTGTTTTTTACCGGTGCTTTTTTCGCTGTTTCTTTTTCCGCTTACCATCTTTCAATTTCAGTGTTTCACAAATATACGACTTTAGTTAAGCAGACAAATATCGAGCTTTTTTTTTAAAATTTTTTTTTCCTAACACAAATTTTATTTCGATCACATTATCTTTTCGTTTCTCCCCAAGTAAATATTTTTGCGATCACATCACATACATTTTAATGTCTTACGAAACATACATTGTTTCGATGTCACATGTATCAATCACATATTTCGGTTTTCTTACGAAACACATGCATATCTCTACAGTCACAGATAAATCACATATTTTTTTAGTTTTCTTACGAAACACACACATGCCTCTACTATCACATATCTTTTGATTTTCTTACGAAACACGTATACAATCTGATATAAACCACATATCTTTTGGTTCTCTTACGAAACCTTGGCCAAGTACGAAACACATACTATCTTTTACAATCACATATCTTTTAGTTTTCTTATGAAACTCATCACATATCTTTTGGTTTTCTCAAGAAACACATACATGTCTCTACAATCACATAGAAACCAAATATCTTTTGGTTTTCTTACGAAACACATACACATCTCTACAATCACATATCTTTTGGTTCTATTATGATACACGTATCTCCACAATAACGTACAAATCGCATATCTAATTGTTTTCTCACGAAACACATATATATCCCCACAATCACATATAAATCACATATTTTTTGGTTCTCTTACGAAACACATACTATCTTTTACAATCACATACGTACAATCATTTAGTTTTCTTATGAAACACATATGTATCTGTACAATCACATATCTTTTGGTTTCCAAACGAAACACGCACATGTCTCTACAATCTCATATAAATCACTTAATTTTTGGTTTTATTACATATTAACCAGATATATTTTGCTTTCTTTTCATTATTTATATGAATTGTCTCGTAGAGAAAATAAAATATTAACAAAATCTCAGTTGAATACAAATTATGCATTATTGTTCTGAAGACTTTATATTTATAAATTATCTAATCTATTTGTGTTTTAATTTATTTTTTCGTTGTGTGCATCATTCGTTTATTATAGTAAACATCATGCGTCAGTAAATCATTACTAACACATTAGTTCTTTTTGTGGAACAATTTTGAAATTGCAGTATAATCTTGCAGATATTGTTTTTAAGTAAATATTTTGCACTTCTCAATTGTATGAATGACAACAAGTATCTAATGGTTAGTTGCTGATGTTTTCAACTCCATCTCGGAAGCAGTTTTTAAAATAGACAAAAAGAAGAAGTGTTGAATTTATTTAATTATTTATTAGTCGATTTATTTGCATTCAACGAATTTTTTTTTTTTTTGAAACCTCACATAATCTTAGATCACTGTNTTTTTTTATTTTTTTTTTTTTTTTTTTCATACTCTGCATTTTATGTTCGTAAACTATATGAATTTTTCTTTTTCGACTGGAATTTTTTTAAATAAATATTTCAATTTATTTCACGACATTTGAAATTAATGTACAAAATACTTTCAGAAAACATTTTCGCGTTACCCTGGTTATATCCAAAATTGACATTTTAGATGCTGTTATTGGTTATTTCGGACATGTTTGTTACTGTTAGAGAATGAAAATTACAACCTGGGAATTAACTGTGTTAAACGAAATTCATAAAATTTTCACATAACCCCGGTGAATCGCATATTTAATATTAGTTTAAAAATTGTTGTAATTTAATTGCGTTTTGAATTTAATGATTGTTAAAAACTTTCGATTTCTGAATCGAAATTTGACCCTTTTCACCTTTATAAAAACCAGTTGAAATTTCTGAAAAATTGAAAACTTTCAGCCGGATATCCGCACTGCTAATATCTTGCATTTTCGCGTAGGAAAAAAAAAATTCTCGAAACTTTTGACCTTCCTTTTTGACGGCCAATGTCACCTACCTTCTTTTAGACGGAAACCAGAAAATATATCAGCTGTCTTTTTTCATAATCTTTTCTAGCATTAAATCCTTTCTGCGCGGCGGAAACTGGGGTCCACTTTCCCTTTTTTTATTCTTTTTCTTTCGCTTGGAACACTTTCTCCTTTGAATGTCCTTGAGTATATACCCCTTCTCAAACCCCTTCAATTTCCTTACCTTTATTTTTTGAAGTTATTCCCCTCCGTTCTTATATTCCTTCCATATCTTCCGGTTTAATCCCTTCGTACTTCTATTTCATTAAGTCGGCTGGGTTGTCCAAAGCAATTTTTTTTTTCTAATAGACTGAATTTGCTTGTTAAAGAGATGAGCAATTCAATCCCCCTTTTTTTGCACAGGTTCAATTGACGTTCCCTCTTATGTTCAAAATATCAGGTGTTGGAAGTTTGTTAGTTAAAGCGGTTTCCGTTCGCGTGCTGACAGCGTGATCGTCTGCTTTTCTGAACACGGCAGTCGTGTGCGGGTTTACGTTATCGTTTGCTTTCGTCTGAAGTGTTTCATTTTATTTATTGAAATTATTATAGTTCTACGATTTTATAGTTGTGTTAATATAGCTCAACATTATTTCAATTAACATGCTTTCTTTAAAATATCAAAATTTAGTGTTCTAGCCTACTATCCTTCTTTTCCCGATAGTTTTTTGGTGTGTTATTTATTACGTCTGTCTAAGAAATTTACTGTTTGTAAACTGTAATGAGTGTGGTGTAAATGTCACGTGTTAATTATATACCTATTTGGATTACGTCTATTGTGATGTCATAGTCTTGCTATAAAGTAAGTTAATTTTGCATAAGATTTCTTTTTTGTTTTATGCTAATATTCTTTTTCCCTTAGTTTTAAGAAACTAAAAGTTGTAGTTTCTGTTTATATATTTCATGTTGCTTGCGTATTAGAAGCGAGATCGTTTGCTTTTTTGAACTCCATAACAGCGTGCAGGCTTATGTCTTTGTTTGCTTTTTATGATTTGTTCCATTTTGTTCATGAAAAAGGTTCTTGTTCTAAGATATGCATTTAATATTGCGTTTTCAATTTTATCACGTTTTCTTTTGCAATCTCAATATTTTTATACGCTAACTTACTATATTTATGAGACTTTCACCAATAATTTATTTTGTATTATTTCTGTTTGGCTAAAAAATAAATCGTTTACAGAACTCTTGCGAGCTTTGAGAATACTTGATGTAAATGTCATGTGTTTATTATATAACAATTTGGATTACGAGTAATTGTATGAAGTGATCATATACTGATATGTCTTATTCTCTTTATTAAAGTAAGTTAATGTTTATGATTCATTTTATTACATTAAGTTAATATTTAGCAATCCTTTTCAGGTTAACACCTTTTCTTTACAATTTCAACATTTAGTATTCTAACTTACTATCTGGTCTCTACTGATGGTTTATTTGCATTATTTTTCACGTCGTCTTAAGGAATCAACTATTTATAGAAATATTGTATGTTTCGAAAAAAATGTGATGTAAATATATCACGTATTTATTACATACCTATTTCGATAACTAGCCTTTAATTGAAATGGTCACATATTGAGATGTCCTATTCTACCTATCAAAGTAAGTTAATGTTGTATCAGATTATATTTTATAAGTTAAGTTAATATTCTTTGGTAATACTTATTTTCATATCCAACACGTTTTCTTTACTATATCGACATTCAGTACTCAAACCCAGCAGTTTCCAAATGGTGTTAAGCGGAACCCTAGGGTTCCGTGGAAGAGTGAAAGGGGTTCTGCGAGTTAGAACTTTCTATAACCAGTGATGAATTTCGAAACCTCTGATTATGTTTAGATTCAACCTATAATTCGTAATTTATTTAATCTTTCGGTTGCCTTTACGAAATTAATTCAGAAAAATGCAAATAACATAGAAATGGCATTTTTTTAAAAAGAAAATATAATATTTTTAACAATAATATATTGAACAAATTTTGATAAGAACAAGCATTTATGAAATATTGCATTAGTATCTCCTATCAAATCAAAATAAAATAACTAAATTCGTTCCTGAAGAAATATGTTTTCTTAATAACCATTTTCAACGTATACAACAGTTCTTGTTTAGTTTTCATTCCGAAGTAAACCATAATTCGGCTTATTTTATTTATTTACAACTTATGTATTTACAGCAAAAGCAAATTCATAACTAGACAAGATACAGCAGAGGGACTGCAAATTCAACAGTCGGACATAAAACATAATTTGAGATTATGAATGATATAACGATAAAAAGAAATCTTTATTCCTCGAATTAAATATTTAAAAAATAGTCTTTTATAGGTTAATGCGTTTAGAATTACCTTAACAAACGTCATTTATAGAGTCGGAATTCCACCGAAAGAAGTTAGATCATCTAGGGTTCCGTTGCCGAAAAAAATTGGGAACCGCAGCTCTAACCTACTATTTGACTTTCACCGATGTTTTATTTTTATTTATTTATTTATTTTTTAAACGTCGTTTTAAGAAATCAACTATTTATAGAAATGTTGTAAGTTTCGGGGAAAAATGTGTTGTAAATATCACGTATTAATAATAAGTTATGCTATTAGATGACAACGAATGATGTGATTCTTTCTATTTAACTAAACTAATTTTGTATAAGGTTTCTTTTGTTGTGTCAATATTTCTTTTGTAATTTATTGGTTTTATGAATTATGGTAGTCGTAGTTTTCGTTTATTTATTCAATGTAGTACTAATAATAAATGAATGAGTAATGGTAATAAATGAAATTTAAACAAAGCGTGATTTAGGCCTAGCATGTGTTTAATAGAGGGAAAAAATGGGAAGAGGGGCTTATAAATTGTAATATCTATTGGGTTTACTTACATGTAATATGAGGGAATTTGAAAGCATTAAAATTTAAAGCAATTAAAATTTTTTAAAAAAAATTTCAATACTCAAAACTTTCCGATTAAAAAAGAACTCAATATTCTTTTTAACGTATAAATTTATGTTTTGTTGCAGAATTAAATATATTAATAAAATAATTGATTATGTAAGAAATTTTCTTTAAAAATATGTTTTTTAATAAAACATTCTTCGGAGATTTAGCATAAAAGCAAGATCCGTTATAGTTTTAAATACAGTGTAGCAGGGTTTAAAGTTGTTTGTGTCAATGAATAAGGAATTATTTAGCATATTTATTTGTTATTTACAAATCTCGTTGAATTAGGCTTATTTATGCAGATGATGATAAAATATTAAGTTTTATTTGGAATATAATTTTACACTAATCTTTAATCAAACACATTAAAGAAAATATTTTTAAAAACGAACCACACTGAATGACTTTTCATATAATGATCGGATCTTCACGTTTTAGGACTCAATCTTGAAGGGTCGAAGGGGGGGGGACCTCAAATAGGCTAATTGATTAGTACAGATGATATTTTAAGCTTAGAAATCAGACGCGAAAACTTATTCACTTTCTTATTTTAGTTTCATATGAAATGTTAAAATTATTATTACATAGGAATGGTTCTAGCTTTCATATTTGACAGCATTTGATTACAATAATTAGTATGGTATTTGTAGTTGTGAGTTTGGTAAGTGCTTTGTAGTATTGTAGATGTTTAGTATGTTAATTGCTAATTTAGTGGTATTAATTAATACAATTTGATTATGATTTTTTTAAAAGCTCTATAAGTAGTTATAATAGTTCGTTGTAGTATGCATATTTACGTAAACTATTGAACTTCAGTTATTTTAACTTCTAACGAAATTTATTTTTCTTTTTGAAAAAATTGTTGAATAACCTTGAAATTAGTACTATTACTTACGGTTTAGGTTTTAAGGCTTTTAGTTTTTTTTCCTCTGTGAAAGAAACTTGTCCCCTCTTGTTCGAAATCTGTAGAATTATTCAAAAATTAATATATGTGTTTTAAATTTACCACGTGAACAATAAATTTGTTTCGAATAACTATCTTTTCTTCTTCGGAGGGATGTTTAATTATACGAATGCGTTATGAATGCATTAATACCCAAAATATTCGATGACATAAAAATGACACTGTTTTTGGAAACGCCCATATGTACAGTTACGATAACTCATTATTTGATCTAAATTATCAACATATATGTGTGGATCTTAGTGTTATCTTATCTGTTAATGTGTCTGTCATGAAATAAGAAAAGGAAAGATAAAATCCAGCTAGAATTGTTTACCATTCATGAGTTGTTTACAAGAAATGAATTTTTTTATCTCTGACTCTTGTAACTGAATGATTTATCATACTGGCTTAAACTTCCTGGATTTGATTATTATCTAACAACTTTTACACTCTTGATGGTCAAAGAATTTTTAAAATTTAATTTTCTAATTTTCTGTTCTCTTTTAAACTTATGTTTTTGTTAGTAAAGTTTTCGAAAAAATAATTTCTGTATCATGGTAATCATCAAATTTAAATGTCTCGACTAGTAATTCAAAGGGTGTGAAATTCGAATGTCATAACTCGAAAAACAATTGTAACTAACTAATGATAACGGGTTTGACCGCGCGGAAGTACTTTGATTTCAATTTGAACTTTTTTTTCTTCAAGATCCGCGATATTGTCTAAGTTCTCTATGAGTTGAAGTTTAGTCATAATTCAAAATCTGTCCGGCAGCCATTAAATCACCAAAAGTATGAGTTCGGGACCTTTCAGCTTAAGCAGGCAGCAGAAATATTAAAATTATTTTCACCTCTGTCGTGAGATTAGGCAGAAAACTCATCCCAATGCTACAGTAGGTGCTGTACTACTTCCTCACTCACCTCTCGAGTCACATTAATGGTAAAACATTTATGCTATCGCTCGAAAGAAGCTAACTCCGCCACCAATAATCGGTATAGCAGTATGAGCACTATATACTTACATTTCTACAGCTATTTTAGAAAGGATCAAAAATAAATCTTAATAATTACTTCGTTCCGAAGTTTTTATTTCTTTAAAAATACAAAATTATTCTAAAAAATTCCTTCACGTTTAACTAAGTATTCAACACTACTTAAACTATCCAGCGAACAAACAGCATTGTATAAAAAAGACAGAAAATTAGAATAGGAAATTTTAAAGATTCTTTGAACGTCAATATTCCGGTAATTAAAAACCAAATTATTTGGTATTTACACAATTCATTGGTTAATTTTTCCGTCCATAGGCTAACGATTTACCGGAAATTCTGTTTTCCTAAACTATCGTTCTTATTATCACACATTTAGTAGAACATACGAAACTGAAAAGTAAATTTAACCGAATTAATGGTTTTTATGCCAAGCTCTAAGGTATCATGATAAAATTACCAAATTTTATATTAAAACTATATTCTATTGTTAATTTTGCCAAAATTATTACCCAAGAGTAATAAAATTGAAAATCCGATAAAAATTGCCTAGCTTTTTGATGCTCCCATAGAGCCAGAAACACTGTAAATTTTATCTCATTTTATTAGTTTTGACAACAATTTTTTTCAGTGTACAAGCTAGGTATTAAGGAAAAGATTTTTTTTATGACTATGAGAAGGAAATGAAAAGAAAAACAAATGTATATCGATTGTAAACAGCTGATTGTAAACACACTGTAATGATAATCTTTTTACATTTCAATTTAAATATTTGGTTTCAATGAGTAACATGAGAATATAAAACAAGCTAGAATTATTAGTATTATCACAAGGAAATCAGGTAGTTTAAAGTAGTACTAATAAACCACTGTACCAACGATATTAATCATATTACAATGGTTTCTAAGTACTCCCTTGATAGTTTATTAGTTGCATTAGTAAACAGTTGTAATATGATTATTTACATTAATCATTTTACATTGTTGTTTTAGTAGAACTAAATAATTGTAATATTATTTTTTGCTATTATTTACTAGTAGTTCTAAGAAATCATTATGAAATGTTTATGTGTAATAATGTGATGTTTTTTATTAACTCATTAATTCCTGACCTCAAAATAAGGTTTATTTATGAAAAGCACTAGTGCGAAAAAAGTGGTTGCTCATAATTTTTTTACATCAAGTGGATGTTTGTTCTGTTACTTACCACTTTAGCTTTTAAAAAAACACTATGCTTTTCAATCTAAATATAAATATTTATATTTTTCATACATTGCGGTAGATAGAATCAGCTTATTTTTGCAAAATAAATATTAATAGCATGGTACCACTCTTTTCTTTATTAAAACTGTCCCAATAAAAGGACGGTAGACCCAAATGGGAGAAAATTTCTTTTCTTCAAATCTTTCACGATAAAAAGGTGCCATTCAGAATAAAACTAATATTTTTTGTAAAGTTTCATCTCGATAAAAGAAAACCGCCGGAGACTGACTAAGTTTGAAAAAAAAAAAAAAAAAGCATGATTTTTCTCTAAGAATTGCACATTTTTTGCAATCAGAAACACAAATCTGAAGTTATTTTATAGGTAAAGCTCTTAACTTTATCTTTTGCAATTGAAACTTGTTTGTAAAACGAATAGTTTAGTACGAATAGTTGTTAAACGAATAATATAAGTGTTTTGATAATCGTCCCAGTGAAATCAATTTTTTAAAGTATGTTGAAAAAATTTGGGCATTTTATTAACTACCGAGAATGGCTCAAGCAAAATAGATAGTTAAGATTTTTTCGCCTTGTCGGTAAAAAATATTGGAGGTAGACAAAAAGAAGTGAATAAAGTCGGATTAAATTGAATTTTCCAATGTATTACCTCTTTCGTAAATGAATCTATTAGAAAGCACATGGATTTAGTTTGATGAAGAAAATCTAATGTGATTGATAAAAATGAAATGAATTATTTCGATTTATTAATTATTCCTTTTGTATTTGAAAAATATAATCTTATTCGCTTGTCTCATATGAAGACAAAAGGCAGTAGTAATAATTTCTGTCGATGTAACTTTGGAGAAAGGGTTACAGTTATGTTAGAGTCTTCTTGTCTTATCTTAATTTTTTTTTCTTTTAACCGTCGTTGAGCAGCGGACACAATTTTGGGTTTGTTATGTATCATGTTAATTTTCAACTCTGTATCCTTGTAATTTCGAACTCAATCCAGAAGACAAGCGAATTCCTTTATTAAGTATTGGGAGAAATTTACCTTTGTGGACTTTTTGATGGAACTAACCCACATTTGCGTTAAATGGAGAGAAAAACCATGAAAACTTCCCTCGGTTAGCCTTCTCTAACCCATGATCCGTCTACCACTGAGGATATTTTACATCAGTACTGTGGTCGGTACCAGAGTTGGCCGTTGATTACAGTAATCGATTACAACTGTAATTGATTACAGATAATTACAGCTATGTAATCAATTACTNAAAAAAAAAAAAAAAAAAAAAAAAAAAACATGATTTTTCTCTAAGAATTGCACATTTTTTGCAATCAGAAACCCAAATCTAAAGTTATTTTATAGGTAAAGCTCTTAACTTTATCTTTTGCAAATGAAACTTGTTTGTAAAACGAATAGTTTAGTACGAATATGTGTGAAACGAATAATATAAGTGTTTTTTGATAATAGTCCCAGTGAAATAAACTTTTTAAAGTATGTTGAAAAAATTTAGGCATTCGATTAACTACCGAAAATGGATCAATTTAAATAGATAGTTAAGATTTTTTTTGCCTTATCGGTAAAAAATATTGGAGGTAGACAAAAAGAAGTGAATAAAGTCAGATTAAATTGAATTTTCCATGTATTACCTCTTTCGTAAATGGATCTATTAGAAACTCTAGCACATGGATTTAGTTTGATTAAGAAAATCTAATGTGGTTGATAAAAATGAAATGAATTATTTTGATTTATTAATTATTCCTTTTGTATTTGAAAAATATAATCTTATTCGTTTGTCTCATATGAAGACAAAAGGCAGTAGTAATAATTTCTGTCGATGTAACTTTGGAGAAAGGGTTACTGTTATGTTAGTGTCTTCTTGTCTTATCTTAATTTTTTTTCTTTTAACCGTCGTTGAGCAGCGGACACAATTTTGGGTTTGTTATGTATCATGTTAATTTTCAACTCTGTATCCTTGTAATTTCGAACTCAATCCAGAAGACAAGCGAATTCCTTTATTAAGTATTGGGAGAAATTTACCTTTGTGGACTTTTTGATGGAACTAACCCACATTTGCGTTAAATGGAGAGAAAAACCATGAAAACTTCCCTCGGTTAGCCTGACGTAAGGGGACTCTAACCCATGATCCGTCTACCACTGAGGATTTTTTACGTCATTACTGTGGTCGGTGCGAGTCGAGTGCGAAGTTCGTGTCTATCAGCCATCGCTGGGATTTGAACCCAGTTCACCTCATTGGAAGGCGAACGTTCTTATCTACTAAGCCATCACGGTTCTGTCTTGTCTAATTGGCGAATATCTTCTCTCTGTGTAATATTTTGATAAATAATGTTTAAAAAAAAGGTGAAGTTTGGAATTTTTCATGAAATGATCAGCCATAAGCGTAAAAATGGAATTTAAAAGCTTTATCGTGATTGTTTAAATATTTATTGTTTAAACGCTTATTTGTTTCGAAATATAAATTTTTAAAAAATCAAAAATAGAAAAGAATAAAATGATACAATATCTCTTTTAGTCATCATTTCTTATTCCATGCATCTGTTTCAACGATTGAAAAAAGTTGAGAAAAAAACTGAGGGCAAATATCGTAGAATAAACTCAAATAGTACATTGCTATAAAAACTGTATATTCTGTTACTTTATAATTTTATTCTACTATATCAAACACAATAACAACAACGCTCATACGATCCAGTATTTATACAAAAAATTTTTATATTTTTTTCATGGTTGATCAGTCTTTTACTTTATACAAAAAATATCTCTTTTTAACTTAAATTTAAAATAAAGCTCTATTTTCTCTTAAAGATATTTTTGAAAAATGCGTTTTCTAACAAAAGTTAAAATTGCTTCAGCTTCAAGTGTGATTTTAAAAGAGAAAGATAATATTTGTCTTATTATGTATGCGACTCATCAAATTATTGTAAACAATTTAACATCTAAAGAGACAAGTTTTTCACATTTAATTCTACATCAAACGCTAAGTAAAATTGGGAACATAAGAATAGCAAAAAAAGCTCACTATCTTTTCTTTTTCATCCTTTTTTATTGGAGGAAACAAACATATCTCCAAAGCAGTGGTCGGAAAAGCTGCATTATTTTTGAAGTTTACTAAAACTACAACTACTTTGTTACAAATGTTGTTGACTACAAACTACTATTTTTTAAAATGCAGTGACTACAAACTACTTTAGAATTTAGTAACTACTTCACACTACTCTAAGGAGACGAACTTACATTAAATGTAAGAGAATAATTTAAAAAAAAAATATTTATTCATGCTTACATGAGCCAGTTTGTTATTCCAAAACATTATTTTTTTTTTGTATTTATTCATCTCAACTTCAACTTTTTATGCCTTTTTCGACAGCGAATATTTAATTTAAGAAATGCGAAATTATCAAATACTAGAAATTTTTTAATTGTTTAATGCTCTTTTATTTCCTCTAAGAAATAAAGTGCGTCGAAAATACGTTCTCTTCCTTTGAAATAACATCAATGTTTCACAGGTGTACATTCTCATGTGAAAGCGTGACCAAAATGATTCATTATCTATTTTTTGTATTGGCTAGTTTAAATATTAGTTATACGTAATGCCTGTTAACGGTCAGCTGCAGCCAAAGGGTCATTTTCATTTCATCCATTGACGGATTCACTGAGATTTGTACCCATCAAATACGAAAAATTAGTTACGTTAGAGTCGTGTTTCTTTACTAAACTAATGCTGAAAGTAGGGGACAGGAATAGCTATGAACTACTGTTTTTTTTTGTTTTTTTTTTTGTATCGCACTACGCACTACACTACTTCTTTTTAAAAAAAGTAGCACACTACACTACAAACTATGAAAAAAAGTAGCGACTACAGTAATTTAACTACTTGTAGTATATTACTTCTGACCACTGCCCCAAATGAAAAATAGCATCGATCTTTTAAGTCTTTACTAGTGGAGGAACGTCCAAAGCATAATTATTCCAAATCCTATCGAAGATTGAGGAGTCACTAAGAGATTTTCTGTTAAGCTTTAATGTTTGCTTGAGGTAGTACAAATCTGACATTTCTGAAATACGCAATTGCGTACAGGAGACAAAATCGAAGCAATGTAAATACTACTTGAACTAGTGCTGACAGTTGGTGAAGTGCTTGCGTTTTGTTCGAGCAATTTTTATACTTTTCGTGTTCTCAACAAATTTTAATTTTGATATCAATTTTTGATTTAAAAATAGTATCAAGTATAAGAACTTTAACTTGAAATTTTCTGAGATTTAAGGTAACGCTACGTAAAGTCAACAGAAATCAGTAAAAAAAAAACTGATACGTTAAGTTGGTCAAATGGAAAAATAATGACATCGAAGATCTTGCTATGCAATTATATCTAGAGGCGATTGCAAAACCTGAAATATATTTTTCTAAAGGAAACTAAAAAGGATTCTAATATTTGTGCTTGACATTTATAAAATTTGTCACACCAAACAAAATATTCTTCAGAGATCAAAACAAAATATCTTTCAGGTGTTCATCTATGCTAAGTGAATGGCAAAACTCCTCAACTTTCAAGAAAATTTTGTTTTCATATATTAATTTCCTGAGATAGGCCTTTAGAAGTATCTGTTTTTTTTTTCTTCTTTTTTTTTAATGACAATCGATATAAAAGTTTAGATTAATGCTCTAAATGAGGCGTTAGCTTCCAAAACCAAATGGTGTTAAAACCAAAAACCCGACTGTTCCCCGAGGCCCCATAATGAAAAATAAAATAAAACAATGATGCTTTTTGACTTATTGTTTTTAAATTAAATTTTGTTCTTAATGTTTGTTTAATTCTATTTTAATACTTTGATTGGATTTCATATTTTCTTATCTTGATTATCTGCAATGCACAATCTTGTTTGGAAATTAATATTTTGTTATTTTTCATTATCTGGAATTTATTGACATTTTTAAGAAGTTTCTGGTCCTGTTGCCGTAATGGTTAGTCTTTTTATTTCATTATATTAATTTTTATTTCAGTCTTTGAATTTTTGAGGTATTGCATTATTGTCTTATTTTATTAGCCTCGAGGCACTGTCGGTTTTTGGTTTTACCACCGACAGCAGAAAGGCTTCAGTATATTCCCCTCATGAAGTGCTGTTTTTCCCAACATGCGTATCTAAAAATTTCATTTTGATTGTAATTAAATTCTCACATTTTTAATTTAAAGTGCCAAATAGCATAGTTTTTACTATGAATTATGATACTTAGATGCTTCACTTTAAATAGTGATTTATATTTGTAAAAATTTCTCTTTTCTTTTATGTATGATAACGTATATAGTATACATTAGATATAGTATTCCTTGGATATAGTATATCATAGATAATGTATTTCTTCTATGCATGATAGCGTACATTGAAAATGAGTCATAAAGCATTGGGAAATATGATAGCTAAATATGCCAAATCATGATGAAGATAGTTCAAAATTTGATTTAGGACGTCAAAGCGTTTAAATCAAAATCACATTAAAATTGTTTAATTATCAGTTTTTTTTTATTTTGGTGAATTAATTTAAAATTTTGTGGATAGCTTTTCTTAAAAAAAATTTTATTTTTGTTTTTAAACATTATTAGTTAATCAATACATTGTGTTCGTTTGTTGAGTCTCGAAGGAAGACATCTTTGTTTTGAAAGCTCGAATCATGTCTTACCTTTTCTCCTGAAAACAGTTGGAAGCTAATGAAGTTATTCCATTATTAAGTATCTAATATCATAATATGAGCTGTACTTATTACGACAGTAATTTAACCATGACTAACGTGAATAATATTTTCACCTAGAGAAATGGAATAATACTTTTATTTTAATTTTTAAACACATAACATTTGGTGTTAGGTGATTCAGCTATTTTCCCGATATAAACACACTTCTTTAAAATCTTTTGTCATCAAAAACAGTAAGGTTATAAAGTGTTTTAAAAGAACGTTATTTGAGATCTAAGTTTTTAAAAAAAAAAAAAATTAAAAAAAAAAATTAAAAAAAACTTGTGATCACTTTGTATACGTAACTTTGTCTGCACACATGAATCTTTTGGGTTTTATCTGCAATGAAACAATATTCAAAAGTCTTAAAAAAAACATCGAATATTTAATGTAATAAAATTATAACATAAAAAAAACAACGTTGAAAACGTCATTGAAGAACATCAATTCTTCCGAGAAAAAGAATACAAGGTTTAAATAAAAATTATAACAAATTAAAACTTAGCGTGAACTAAAAAATTGGTCTTGAAGCATAAAATACATTAAATTCAATGAAAAAATTCAAAATCTTGCATTAAAAAAGCTATAACATTAATTAAGAAAGCTAATTAACATTAAATTCTATTTAAGGGAAAGAAACTATGGCCTATCGTTAAAGTAAAAAGCACCAATTAAACACGCGAATGTAAAATACGCCGTTAGATGTAAAAGAGCTAAAAACATCTTTTTTTTCTTTTAATATATATATATATATTATTCTATTCTTAAAAGTTTCCTTAAAAAAAAATCTTTAAAACGAACAAGCAAGATATTTTTCAATTTTCTTAATTAAGTTAAAATTTGAAATTAGTACATGAAATTTACCAAAATTTTTTTTCATAGGAATCTAAAATTTTTTTTTCATAATTAATAATTCAGCTTTTTACCACTGACGGATGAAACTTGTTGTTAAAAGAGTACCATTTTAAGTAAATCAGCTTATATTATAAATTCCTTTCAAATTTTATTATTGTCATAAAGTTTCATTACACGCTGAGAAAAAAAATGGGATCGAGACTACCAGAACATGGTAAAATTTACCGTTTTTCTGGTTCTTTGGGAACACTTAAAAGCTTGGTAATATAAACCAAAGCGCTTTAGTGATGATTTTGATAAAATCATCAGTAAAATATGGTTTTATGATATGTGATTAAATTTGGTAATTTTATCATGATACCTATATAAAAGACATCTATTCAGTCAATTTTTTTTTCAGTTTTGTATTTTTTACTAAATGTGTGATAATAAGAATTATAATTTTGAAAACCGGAATATTCGGTGAACTGTAACCATACGAACAGAATAATTACTAAATGAAAGGTTGAAATACTTTATATTTTCATTTCATTAACAAGAGTTTTTATTTATTTTTCAATAGAAGTGTTATTACTATATAAAGTACAGTAATTTTTCCAGAATTTTTTCTCTCCTTGCAATGGCTTGTTGGATTTTACTTGTATAGCTTTGTTTCGTTAACTTACAAGCATCAGATTATGAAAAACTTATATTTTAAAATTCTTATGTACTTCTTTTCTGATTAAATGAGATTTTGGTAAAATAACTATATTAATATAGAGCAAATTATACTAAGTATTATTTAGATTATATGCATTTAAGATTTATAAAACACATAAATTATCTTGTTTCCCAACAAAATCGTTGATAAAACGGCACTATTTCATAAGTACAAAGTAATAAATTTATATTAATTTATTTAAGTGATTTATAAGAAATATAAAAATACTTTGAAAAAAATTAATGTTAAAAACATTTAACCTTTTTTGCACCATATAAAATTGTATTTGTTTTTAATTTGAACTATTATTTTAATAATGATCACTAAGCATGTATCGGTTTTATTTAGTTTCTTTCATTGTGTCTAGTTTTTCTATTTCTTCTAGTTTCTTCCGGGTTTTTTTATCCCTTTTTTTCAGTGCCCTGGACGAAATCGTTCAAATCAATTAAACCTTTCAATTAATTTTAAGCATTTTTATTTTTTCAAATTATTATTTTATTTGTGCTTAGGAGCAGCAAAAAATAATGGTCTGATTTTTAAACATTCTTCCCTAGGTGTTTTTACATAATGATACATGTACACTCATTAATTGTCTACATTTTCGCATACAGGATAAAAAAAATATATTAAGCTTTCGCTTACGGCTTGTACAACATGTGGACCACATGTGATAGTACAACATAGTATACCCTAAGCAAAGGGTTAAAATTGGCTGTTGTGGTTCTTATTCTTAACTGTTCATGTATTATGTATATTCTTGTAAACTCTAAATTTATATTTGGTATAACAATTATGGTAAACGTTTCTTCGCTGGTTGCTCTTCAATGTTGAAGTTTGTGTTGGCAAATTTTTTACAAAACACAAAATTTGTCAAGACGGACTTTACTAGTTGTGTCACTAGTTAAAATATGGAAGTTGCTTTTCTGGAAGTTGCTCCATAATGTTGAACACTGAGAAAGAAAAGTATGCCCAAAACTATCATAATATTCTATTGTAATAAAGTTTACCGTAATAATAAAATAAAGTTTACCGTGTTTCTGGCCTTATGGGAAGACAAAAAAATCTCGGTAATATTTACTGAACCGCTTTGGTAATATTTTTGGTAAAATAAAAGATAAAATCTGGTTTTAAAATGTGGGATAAAATTTGGTAAATGTGGTGAAATTTAGTAATTTTACAATAATCCCTTAGGAGTATGGCGTAAAAGCCATTTATACTGTTAAATTTATTTTTCAGTTTTGTATCTTTTATAAAACTAAGCACTATAATTTTGAAAACCAGAATTTCCGGTAAAAACTGTTACTATATGAACGGAAAAATTGACAATTGATTATTTTAAATACCGTATATCTTAGTTTATAATATCAGGATTATAAATTTTTTTATTTTATTTTAGTAGAAATGTCATTACTATGCTGTACGGTAATTTTACTAGAATTTTTTTTCTCTGCGAAACATATACTGAATATGTATCTTGCACATATACTATAAAAAATGTGTTGAAATTGGTTCATATGGATTTGATTTCAAAGCACTATATTAAGAATGCAAGGAGGCACGTGAAGGAGGGGCCTATTCAATTATTTGTTTTGAAATTGGCTGGTTTCTCTACAAGCCATAACTTGAATTTCGTTAAATTCAACGTAAATTTTGGAATTTTGAGCTTGGAAGGAGGCAAACATATTTGGTTCGACTAAATTGTATTGAACAGAAATTAAAATAATAATTTAACTGAAATTCTCTAATTGGAAATTACTTTCATGTTAAAAGAGTTGGTCTTCAGATAATTGACTTACCGAAAGATTATTTTGGAAATCACTTTAAGACTCACTTGAAAATCTCAAGACTCATTATATTGAATGTTGTGGCTCAGAAGTTATGGAATTTTTGTAATTTTAAAATAAATAACGAAATGATATGATAATATATGCTACTTGCATAACATGATAGTATGTTACTGAAATATCAATTGCTGATGGTTAAAATATATCATTATGAAATATTCAAACAATGTCTGACTGCTTTAAATTTTGATTAAAAAACCGAAACCCGAGACTAAAAGTAATCAATGCAAACTAACTACATAGTGAAGACTGAGGCCTTTTTTTTTTCAGTACCGGAGGATTACTTTCCTTCTTTCTTGATTTAGTAGAAAACACAGCCTGCAAAAACTTTTTCATAGTCGAAAGAGAAAAAAAATAATCATGAAAATCAATTAGAAGCTTTTTAGTGTATGGTCACAGGCGAAGACACACTAACGCTTAACAACGAGCATTTTTTCGAAATCTTGATCAAAAGCGGCATTTGGTGAATAAAGGAGAGATGGCTGGTTTTGCATCTCACCTTGATTTGGCCGGTTTCGCAGCATAAAGTGAACGCTTAAAATTGATCGAATTTGCCATGGTTTCTTTTATTCAAACGCTTTAAAAAATTTGTTTAGAACTCAAATTCATTTCCCAACTTTTTGGAGAAATCCGAGTGTGCATCTGAAAGACGCATAGGTCAAAGTTTACTTTTCTAGTACGTTATTCCAAATTGCCTCATGTGTTAAAGTGAAGGTTTTGTTAAAGTATAAAGTAAACTCCGTAGTGTTATGCTATACCTTAAAAAGGTCTACATTTAAAAGAATCATTAGAAATATGTTTGCATTGACTTAATTTTGAGACTATTAATTAATTTTAAGGCTGCATTTAATTTGAAGTCAAATTTTATAAACTATTGTTGTAAAATAGTTAATTATCTGAAAAATATCTTGATATACTGTAAAAAATAAATACTTAATTATCACGATTTTTTCTTCGTTTTTAACGAAACCATTTTCTGGTATATGCTCCGAGCAACGATGGTTATTTTATCAAATTGACGAAATAACAATCTTTACTTCTTCGAGAAAACGAATTTCGACACAATTAACGAAAAAATATTTCATCATTCTATTTTTTTCCAAAATAAATAAGCTTGTCAATAATCCTTTAACGAGGGCACCATATGGTCGGTACGACAGATACATAAATTACACCATGTGGGATTCGAACCCCGGATCTTTCTGGTACAAGGTCAACTCTTTGACCACCAAGCAAGCAGCCAGTTTTTTTTTCGAAAGTCTAGTATTTATTTCAGTTTAGTCATTCTAATTAACAATCTGATACAATGACGTTTCGTGTCGAAGAAATATTTTCTTCATACATTTGAGAGTTCACGTTTCGTCACTCCCGTGATTTCGTAACGGAATGATTTTCAAAATTAACGAAATATTGCTCACGGATTGCTGAATCGTCAAAAATGAGAGTTTTATTTCTGAGATCTTATAACCTATCTTAATTTGGTTAAAAATACCAGTTTGACTCATGTCAATTTTTTTTTGTTTTTAACCTTGTCAGTCATGTCAAAAACTTAGAACCGTATTTATGTATTGGTGTACATATTATTCTCATTTTTAATAGCATATTGCACGTAGTGTAATATGCTACTAATATAATACTAATATTATGCTACTAATATATACTACGTGCAATTACTACTACGTATTTGTCATTTAAATACTACTTTTTTATGATTTATATTTTAGAAAGAAAATATCTTAGAATCAAAAACTTTCAGTACATGAATATACTAATAAAATTAGTTTACTTATAAAATTAAAAAATAATGAAGTATACTTACTATAAAATACGAAGAACAACAAGATCTGCTTGAAGCTCTAAAGTTTATAATTTCCTTAAAACCCNAAAAAAAAAAAAAAAAACAGGAATTTTTAAATATTTTATTAATTATTCAAAATTTATGTTCTTTTTTTATATTTATTTTTTTTAAGAAAAAAAAAACAGGAATTTTTAAATATTCTAATAATTATTCAAAATTTATGTTCTTTCTTTTATTTATTTTTTTTTTTAAGAAAAAAATTAAGTCTATGGACAATACTGCTTATACATTAATCCAATATTATAATCTGGATTTTATTCAGTTGTAAGACTTTCAATTTACAAATAAATAAATACAATTATAACAACGAAACTAAAGATTTAATGTTTTTTTTTTTTAATTTTTTTTAAATATTTAGGCAAAGTAATACTACAATTTTGCATTAAATTTTTGATTTTATTGAATCTTCTTAAAAATTCCTATTGAGCTCTCAAATGAAATAAAATAATATGAATATAATTTTTGTTTTCTTTTCTTCAATTTTATTTTTAATTTAATGGCAGATATTCATTCATTTAATTTATTGAATTTGATGTGTTAAATATGCATCGACATAGGTTTAAGTATACCTTTACATCTGAAAGTTTTACCTAGTTTTAGATGCTTACTCTGTGTCAAACCTTAATCCAAATAAAAATTTAAAAACACGCTATTCATATAAAAAAATTAAATAAATAAATAAAATAAAATAAAATAAAAAACCGTGCCTCTTTTTAAACTGTTTAGCATTTTATTTTAATCAAATATGACGCAGAAAGACATTCATATTTTGTGAAATTAAATGTAGTGTGAGAAAAATTATATTTTAAATATACATATAATAAATAAATAAATATTTTATAAATATATATTTTAAATATATATAAATATTTAAATAAATAAAAAAAAATTATATATAAATATTTAAATAAATATATATTTTAAATATAGATTTTATTTTAATTCAGTTTTACATATGAACTATTAATTGAGAATTTTTCTTACATTCAACAGTTACTTTGTTTGCATTACCTAAAATTGAGCAAACTTTTGAAAATATAAATTTGAAATGTAATATTATTGAAACTATTAGTTGGGTATTTTTAATAGTTCAAGTTAAACGATTTAAAAAAAATTAATAAATTGTTCACCACTCAAAATATGAGTTGATTTGAGATTTCATATGATCTTGTAATATCATTGGTTAAAATAAATGCGTATATTATTAACTAATTAATAATAATTAAATAAACTTTTGCACGAAAGTTCTGTCATTGATTCTAGTTTCATTCTCACTTTCTCTCTCTCTTTTTTTAAGAATCTAATATTGTAGAAGTTACTTAAGTTCTGAATTAGATCTGTATACTGCAGGGAGAAGAACTTTCTACGCAATACAGACTCTAATTTAGATTTTAAATAAACCTAAAGCATGTAAATTTTTTTGCAGAAATCAATAAAAAGAATTAAAAAGTAGTCAATAATAAAAATTAAATTTTACAATTATTATTTTTTAAAATTTATTTTATAATTTTGTTTATTTAGAATAGAAATTAGTGCAATAAATACAACTGTAAAAATTTTTGTTTTTCAGTTCTTTTCCCAATAAAACATTTCATCATCAAAATTAAATCATGTTTTTCATATAGTGAGGTTTTCCCTAATCAATTTTAGGTAAAAATTAGGTTTTTAATTCAACGTTATTTATGTACTGTTCTTGAGTATTCGAATAAAAAAATTTCATGAACCTAATATTTTTTACAGTATTAATTAAAGCTTCAAAAATACAAACTCCCCAGCCTTTGGCATTGTGTAAGACAGTAGTATTAATTACATAGTAATAAGAAATTAATTTAATACGTTTCCTTACTCCTAATAACATATTAATAACATTTATTCTATTTTTCCTATCATCAGAAATACAATTGCTAAGCTCATTATTATTCTGCGCTTGTATTTTTCGAATTATTAACCATTATTATTCTTTGTGGAACTTGGATGTGGAACGCCAACACCTGAATGAAAATATAAAATTTTCATCTTTCGTATTTTTAAACATTTTTTTTTTCTTTCTCTTTTTCAATTCGATCGGGATTGAGCCAAATGCTCTTTCTTCGCATTATTTCCCACATGATATAATTCCACTTCTGTGTATGTCTTCAAGTTAGAAGAAAGAAAGAAAAAATGTGTCTTTGTTGCTATTTTTTCACTTTTCTTTTTCTCGTTTTTAATTAAGAGTAGGTCGCTAATCTTCCTTAAATCTTTAAAAAAAAATGTTTCTTATTAATATTACTATGAAAATGTAGCGACTTTAAGTTTTTTTTTCTTTTAAAAAATAATTAAAAATTTTCAATTCCTAATAACGACGAGAAAAGAAGCATTTGTAATTTGTATTTTTCAGTATTCATGCACTATCTAGAACTATTCCTATGGAAATTAATTGATAATGGCTTTATAATAAAATCTTTTCGCTGTTAGAAAATTAATAAGGTAATTAAAAATACGTATATTCTTTTTATCAAAACCAAGTTGAATGTAGTATTTTTAACAACTTTTGTGTAACTTCCGGGATTTCCCTGAGAAATTTCTTGAAACTACTGACTACCTAATAGTGCCTTTTCACAATAGTTGGCACAGACTACGTCTGGAACTATTATTAGCAGTTATTATTAGTAGCTTCTTCATACATCGATAGTTGGTACTGACTTCTGATAGTTTTTATTAGCTTTCGATATCTTTTTCTTAAAAAACCATATTTGATTGTCAAATTTAAATTGAATATTGCTTTGTTATATAACTTTTAGGATTTCTCAGGATAATTTTTGAAGCACTGACTACCAAATATTACCTTTTCATAATATAGTTGGTTCAAACTACTAATGGAATTCTTTCTTTTGGTATTGATTACAAAAATTGCTTTTTTGTACCAGTAATAGTGAGCAGTACTTTTTCATATATCATGGTAGTTGGGAATCAATTTTATTTGCTTACAATTTCTTTTTCTTAAAAACCCATGTTTGATAATCAAATTTAACTTGAATATAGCGTTGTTATATAACTTTTGGGATTTCCCATGATAATTTGTGAAAAACTAACTATCAAATAGTACATTTTCATAATAGTTGGTACGGACTACTAATGGAACTCTTTCTCTTGGTATTGATTACAAAAACGGCTTTTTTTGTACCAATAATTGTGAATTATTAGCAGCAGTACCTTTTCATATATCGATTGTTGGTACTGCTAATGCTAGTTGAGGAATTAGTTTTATTTGCTTACGATTTCTATTGCTTTCGATTTCTTTTTCTTAAGAAACCATATTTGATTATTAAAGTTGAATACAGCATTGCTGGCAACTTTTATGTAACTTTTGGGATTTCTCAGGGAAATTTCTAGAAGCCCCTGACTACGATTAGTACTTTTTCATACATTTAGTTGGTACAGACTGCTTTTGGAACTCTTTTACTTAAAATTCATATGCAAATAGTACTTTTTCGTATCAACAGTTGCTAATTATCAATAACAATATTTTTTCATTTGTCTTTAATTAGAACTGATTACTCGGTTTTACTTTCTAAAGATCTTTTTCTTCTTTCTTTTAACAATCTCTTTTATGAGTATTGGATTTAATATGTTTCATTTAAACTTTTCATTTTTATACAGAAATTTCATAAATACAAACTTAGATATATCTTTTTCAGGACAAAAGTTCCTGATACCTCAAACGGAATTTGCTTTTTACGATTCCTGTTAAAGAATGTAACCGAATTTTGATTCAAAATTTTGATTCGAATTTTGATTGAATTCAAAATCAATATCTCAAAAGCATTTTTTAAATCTTTTACTCTGCTTGGAGTTCAGTACTATTCATAGCAATTTAATCTTACCATACGACTCATATTGATACAATTTAAATCATTATTTCAAATCTTTTACACTTTTAGGAGCATCGCACAACTCACAGTTCTTAATTTTTATCATGTGTGTCACGTTAAGCACCTTAATGAACATTTTTTTTAATTACTATGCATTTCTATGAGTTTTGTGCTTCATTTTTAATTTTATCATTTGTGTCATGTTGTACAGTTCAATTTATGAACGACTTTACGAATTGTTTATACTTTTACACTGCTAAAAAAAGTATGGTCAAAACTAGTATTAATGTGGTAAAATTTACCGTGTTTTTGTCTCTATGGGAACACGTTAAAACTCGGTAATTTTTATCGAAGTGTTTTGGTAATGATTTTGGTAAAATTAGCAATAAAATACAGTTTTATATTATATGATAAAAATGGGTAAATGTTATAAAACTTGATCATTTTCTAACGATGCCTTAGAACATGGCATCGAAACCATTTATTTGGTTAAATTTACTTTTAAATTTCGTATTTTTTACTAAATAAGAAACATGAACTGTAATTTAGAAAATCATAATTTACGGTAAACCGTTAAAATAATATTGGGAAAATAACCAAATGAATGATTTGAATACCCTATATTTTGGATTTGTTTACTGGATTATGTTAACTGGATTTTTACCAGAAATGTCATTACCATATACGGTAGTTTTACCAGAATTTTTTTTTCTTTGTACGAAAATAAAAGCACCTAATCTTTCTTAGAGCCGAGAATAAATGCTTTGTAAAAATATGCACAAAAGATGATCCGACGGCAAAATGTAATAAACTACCATCTTGAAGATTATTTTTGTTAAGTTTTTTTTAAAGAATATACTAGTTTCTCCCCTTTGGCTCAAAAATACAATGCATAAAATATTTAAGTGATTTATAGATATTGATATGCAGCGTTCTTTCTCATTATGTAAATTATTTCATTCTAACAATTAAAATGAGTTAATTGTTAGAAAATAAAAATAAAAAATCCATTTTTGTAATCCATTAAAAAGAATTGAAACGAACATCAAATTATAGAATAATGTTTTACTTTGAAAAAATAATATGTAAGAATACATTGTGACGTAATGGATGTGTGACTAAATGAATGACTTCATTAATTTTTGTTTTGACTTTCCACGTTAATTTGAAAAATGAAACAATATTTATCAATTAACATTTTAAATTACTTAAAGTTTAATTTTTTTTAAATTAACAACTTTTTAAATTTCAAATTTATAAGAGAGTTCCAAGTAGTACTTGCACATTAAAGTTAAGAGTTTAAGAACATTTAAAATTTCTGAGCACAATATTTTTAAAGATTTCATTTAAATACAGTTTTAAATCTTTTAACTTAATGCTTTTAAATGTATTAAGTAAACAAAGTTTAAATTTTTTTCAATTAACAACTTTTTTTATTTTTCTAACCATAAAGTAGCATTGGGCACTTACACGTTAATGTTAATATAATTTAACAACATTTTAAATTCCTAATTTAATTAATCATAAGAGAATACCAAATAGTGTAGGATACTTACAAATTAATGTTAATATCTTAACAACGTTTAAAGTTTCTTAACATATAGAGTACCAAGTAATATGGAAAACATGCACATTAATTTTAATAACTAAACAACGTTTAAAATTTCCTAAATTAACAACTTTTTAAAGAGCTTAATCATAAGAGAGAACCAAATAAATGCCATGTCACGTGCAGGTCAATCATAAATCATAATTTGTTATACAGCTTTAGACTTTTCATAAATATGAATAAAACTTTTTTTTATCGATTCACATTTCATTTAAAGATAATTCAGGCACAAGCATTGATAGGGTTTGATTGTAGCATGCGCGAATGGGGACACTTGCCTCGAATGCCGTATTTTAAAATCCTTCAAGTGTCGTACCATAAAAGTAACAATTTTAAGTCATGTTATTACACTTTTTTTATACATGCATTACATCTATACAAATATATTCTCTCTCTCCATATATATAAACGGNCGATTGCATAAACAAATCTTATTTGCAAAAACATTTGTTTTTCGTTTTAAAAAAAATCTAACTTGATTTATTTTGACTTGCAAATAAAAGGAAATAACAAATATTTTCAACGGGGAGATAAAATGCAATTGCCCTCTCTTTATGCATGTACTAGGGGGCTAAGCCCCCTGTTCGCTACCGCTTACCAACCCCGATGATTGCTTCGCAATAATTGTTTTTTCTTGGCAGAAAGCAGTTTTTCTACTTAAATTAAAATAATTATTCACTTAACATAGCTATATATACTAAAAGGAATTCTGTTTGCTTACTCTTGCGCCTCTACTTCTCACCTCCAAATATTACTATCTATTAGTATTATAAACATTTAGATCTCTTGGTGAACAGAAGGGATTTTTCGAAGTTATCATTTTTTAAAATAACATTTATATTCTTATAACATTATATTGTTCAAACAAATTTGATGAGTTCACAACCATAATTTAAAATTTTCTCTAATAATAACAGCACTGGAAAATAACTTTGAATTAAGGATATAAAAATATTTAAAGGAGAACAATACCTTTACGACTTTTGTTAATTTTATGGCGATGACAACCAAAACAATTAGAAATGAATGAGGAAAAACTGGATCCTACCTCGTGATTTTCAGGCCAATAGAAATGCACGGGCAACAATGGAAAACTCTGACATCAGTATTAGACAAACTCAAAATAAAATAAAAATCGCTACTCAGCTTTAGATGGTAAGTTTAGTTGTAACATTTTAGCAAGCAGTATTATTAAAAATTATTACCTTTTTACACACATGCGTTCTCAATTTTAATTGGCTGTTTTGTGCGTTACTAACCTCAAGTGTTCTGTGATTGGCCATGTGTTATCATTTCACTCTCTTCTTATATCATATCATATATCATATCTTCTTATATCATCCTCAGAGATGTTTCCCAGACCGTCGCCAATAGCCCATTGTGCAGCTCTAATGCGACGTAAATGAACTACTAAACAACTACAAATCTTATATTATATAAAGATATATATTATCAGTATTTTAACAATTTCTTTATAGAAATTTGTACAATACTGGTTCATTGAAATTAAATCGCAAGAAATGCTTTTCCTTTAAAATAATTATTTAAATTTTGCTTTTTTATTATAATGAATAACAAGAGAAGCTTATTCTAGATTTACTTAGGTAACTCAATATTCTATACAAGAGTCATATTTAAGATTTATTTAGGCAAAATAAAAACAATACCAATTTTACTAATTGAATTGTTATTAATTTTTCATCATTTATTGAACTTTCCTGCAATAAATAAATAGTTTACGACTTTTACTATAATTATTTATACATTCTTTTCTTCATATGCACTTTTTTCTGCTGAAAAGGATTTATAAGTCAGACAATATTTGAAATCCTCTAAATTTGTTCTCTCTCCAAAGACCTCGACTTTTGCTTTTACCGCTGAACATAGACAATTATTTTTTTATTTTAAAAGGTCTTCCTAATGCAATGAAGCAAACAATAATGTATTTTTTATTTTATTTATTTTTTGCACGAAAGCTATCCAATATAGCAAATATCTGTTTAGATAAGCTCTTTATATTGCAAGCGAAACATAGTGATGAGTGATGATGATGCTTCTTATAATATTGATCCTCTGTCTTTATTAACTGCAATGTTTGCGTTTTTAAACATTGTGCTCTGCTTTAATGAAGTTTATATGCTACTAGTATGAAATTTGAATATTGAAATATGCATTCATTTTTTGAATTGTGATATGAATGTTTTGTGTTATGACTCTCTTATCTAGTATAGTTAATGTTAGCATAATGGCTCATTAGAGCTCAGTGTGTTATACTTATATCCAGTAACTATAATTCGTTACAATATACTGTCTAACATGTTGCATTTCCATAATCTATGTTATTCGTCATCAAACGACGAAGTTTTAGGAACGTCAGATACATTTTTTACAAATCATATCTCATATACATTATTTTTAACTTATTTTTAACTAACGACAATGTTCTAAAATTATAATAATTTATATGAATTGACGCATGTGGTAAATTTAAGCAATTTCGAACAGCACGAAATTCTTCAAGTGTAAGAGATTTGAAGGAAAAAAAATGAATAATGAGGTGTATAATACGAAAGGAGGTCGGCATGAAAAATTAAGTAACAACAAATAGTATTAAATTTCTAACCGGAGAAGAAATTCCGGTAAAATTTCCGTACAACAGTGTTTCCCAAAGTGTGGTACGCGTACCCCCCAGGGGTACGGGAACAATTTAAAGAAGGTACGCGTTCTTATGCGAAATATCTTGCAACAAAAGAAAATCTCAAAAAAATTTATTTAAAAACAAAGCTAGCCATGAAACTTTACGATTACGTATTTTTCTATTGGCTATTTTTCTCAGAGTCAACAGTTAATAATTAGTGGTGTCAACAGCCAGTTGTGCTTTTTAACTTTTGTGCAATTGTTTTATAGTGAAAAATACATTCATTTTTTTATTAGTGGTACAAAGCGTTACGAAAAATTTAGAAAGGGTACACAAAAGTCATAAGTTTGGGAAACTCTGCCGTACAATATGGCAGTAACATTTCTGGCAACAAAGCAACAACATAATTCTGGTTAATAAAACTAAAGTATTTAAACCTGTCATATGGTCATTTTTCTATTCTTATGGTAATGATTCACCGGAAATTCTAGATTTTATAGTTTTAGTTCCTATTACCATATATTTAGTAACAAGTACAAAACTGAAAAGTAAATTTAAACTATTAAATGGTTTTTATGCCATGCTCTAAGGTATCATGATAAAATTACCAAATTTTATCACATATATTATAAAACTATATTTTATCGTTAATTTTACCAAAATTATTACCAAAGCGCTTCGGTAAAAATTACCGAGCTTTTTGGTGTTTCCATCGAGCCAGAAACACTGTAAATTTTACAATATTCTGGTAGTTCTGGCCATTTTTTTTTTCTCGGTTCAATTAATTTACGGTAAAAAATATCTTTTGATCATTTTTTTCGCACAATTTCACTTCTTTTGCCTTTATTTATTTAGCATGATTGTCAAAAACATATTTTGTACACTCGAAAAGAGCACCTAAAACCTAGAATATTGTGTAACACTCACAAAAGTTATAAGAAATAAATCTCTATTCTTTTTTAAGACTGTATATGCGCATATTTTTAATTTATTTCATCAAAAATTAGTTTAAAAAGCAAAGAAAACTTGCGATTCAAAAAATATTTGAGAACGTTGGATACATTATAATAATAAATATATTTCATGATAATTTATTTAAACTATCAAATAAAAATGATTTCCACTGCAAAAAATCAATAGAAAAATGAATTAATGATATTTCTCTGAATTATAAACCTATTTTGTTTTTATGAAAAAAGGAACTTTCATAACTTAACGCAACATTAGATTGCACATCTCTTCTTTATGCTATCTCCGCCCCCTTCTCACGAAGTTGAAAGTTAGAACACATTCGCGACAGAAATTTTCTAACGATTTAATGTAGACAAAAGAATCCCAAAATTTTAGAGAATTATTACGATGCGCTGCGATTTTTATAAAAATGAATTAAAAAGTTCTTTATTCCAATTTTTAAACAAATATTATGTTAACTATTTATAAAGCTCTTGTGACGCAATTTAAGTGTTAAAGTTCATAATATTGTGTATAATCAGTGCAGTATTTATATTTATATGAAATCAAAACAAATAGAAATATAATTTTTTAACAAGAAATATATTTCGCCGCGTATTAAATCTGTGATGAATATATTATCATAATGTGCAGATAGGGAATCCCCGATTCCTGATGTTTAGGAAGCGATTGCAATAACTAAAACAGCGAGACTAAGCAATGTTAATCATATTATTTGTATACTGTTTTTTAAAACTTCAATTCATTTGTTTATTTATTATTATTATTTTTTTTTAATTTTGCTTACTTTATTATTTTGATCATTCATTTAATTTGTGTAAGCACAATTAAAATCGATTGACAGTTAAATTTGTTAAAAACTGTCTTTGAGAGTCATATTAATTCTTCACTGTTTCTTGAGTGCCATTTTTTACCTGTCAGGGACCGTTCCAATATTACGTAAACAATTATCGGGAGGAAGGGGATTTAGAATTCGCTTAGTTTTGCTGATAAAGGGGAGGGAGGGGTGTGAGCAATGCTGGCGCAAAACATTAAATCCCTTAATTTAAAAATACCCTTTCAAAAATTTAGCAAAAGAAGTGTTGAAAAATTTGAAATAAAAGTGGAATTCGGAGAAGGAAAAATTTAAAATTTTTATTAAGGAGTTTTAAAGTTTTCTGAAAATAAATATTTCTGAAGAATATTCTATTCTAAGTTTTGTGAAATGAAGTCAAACGTAAATTTTGCTTTATGTAAAGTTGCATCTTTTATTTGAATTTAATCTTAAAATTAGGTTGTTATCGTAGAAGTAAGTCAAAGTTAAAGCATAAACCAAATTGTCTTACGTCAGCGTAAGTGATTACGTCAGCATTTGGGATTCGCTATTTTTGATTACAAAAGGGAAGGAGTGTTCCAAATTGCTAAAAACACGCTAAAGTAATATTTGAGCTGCCCCTTATACTGTTTTTCCTGTTACTGTTACCTAAGCTAATCTTTTGTCAAAATGCTATTAAAAAAATTGCGAAGTTTTAATATAGTGCCTTCTAAATAAATATTTAGGAGTTTAAATTTAATTATGCGAAAATAGCCCCATTTTTTATTGCTTTATTTATCATTCGATCCTTAGTGCATTCGGATCCTGACTTTTGTGTATTGTGTTCATATAAAGAATTGGCAGAAGTGGTTATACTGCACCTTATTTAAATGACATTTCATGCTCAAGTTAATGAAATCGAACAGTGTTTTAAACTCGATCTGGTGAAAAAAGTTGAAATTTCATTAGAATGCTATCATTTGATCTTGTAAATCACACTTGTAAGTCACTTGTATTTCATGGTATCACTCGTATTTTATTTTAGCCTGAGATAGTTTTTTTTCCCCTCTCACTTGTGTGAGGAAAAAAAAAAAAAAATCTCTTCCCGGAAAAGTCATGTCAACAGGAAATTAAAAGTGTGGTACCTTTTTGAATAACATCAACTTACTAAATATCTGTTTTTTGGGCAAAAAAATAATGGTTTCCAATACACTCATTTTTATTATTTAGGGAATTCTATTCTTTATCACAAAAAAAATCCTAATTAAATTATTGATCCTTGGAAAAGTGAATTGTTGTTCAAACTGTTTCTATCTGCAAAAGAAAAAATGTGTGCTTGTGTCCTTCGTATAACTCCAGAACCGTTTATGTTAGGTTCCTAAATTTCGACTGTGGTTGAAAGGAGGGATTTTAGCAGGTACTAAGGTACCTAATATCGATATTTTAGTAATATGTACGCCCCCTAAAAGGGTTAAGGAGCGAAACAAATTCTTGATTTTGGTAAACATTGACTATCATAAGTTGGCATCGAGCAAAAGTATTAAGCCAATTGACATTGGATGTAGTTAATCTTTTTATGAGGGAAAAAAAAACATGTTTTGTTTAATCTAGCAACGTAAAGTAACCGGGATGGCAACAAATAATAGTAAATTAAAAAAAAAAAGTGAATTATTTTAGCTTTATCTAATATTTTGGTATATGCCTTTCAGTTTTGCTCATGATTTCGTATATTGATAGATACCGATCTAGATATAATTTACTCTTTTTCTTCTTCTTTTTTTTACTCCTACAAAGAACAGAAGAAAATGAACCAAACCTCTATCTAACTATATTTCAGCGTATTATGGTTTATGCAACATATTAATGGCAAAATTATTAAGGCTATGTTTCTATCAATTCAAAATTTAGATTACTTTTTCTGTTAAATTTATGTGAGAGGGAAATTTCCATAAAAATAGCATAAGAAGATCTGTCATATGAAGTTAACAAAGACGTAACGTTAACACAGTGGAACTGTTACAATTTTTCAGGGCAGTTTATTATATATCCAGTTGTAATAATGAAATTACTGAGAGAAAGTTCCAGATATGACATTGCTTGAAAAGCTCAACAGTTTTAGAAAAATATGTTCAATTTTAAACCTTAATATCGATTCCTTGTATCATAATACGGTGCAAATTTGCTTCTACCTTCATGAGCTATTAAATTGAAATGTTCGTTCGACTTGAACCATAATTATCGTTTAATCAAGTTTAATAACGACAAAATTTAGCATTAATTTTGTTCAATATTAAGGTCGCAGAATACCGTCGTATTTATGAATATTTGACTGTTTTGTTTGAATAATGCAAAATAACAATAAGATAGATTGTTATTTAACCATTTTTTACGAGAAATTTCTAACACGTGGCTCATTAAAACATTTAGAAAAAATCATTTTGAACACGGGTGTAGTGAGGAGGTTACGCGAAGGAACGGTGCACACCGTTAACTTTATCGATATAATTAATTAAAGCGATATATAATCCCATTGCAGTCCATCTCAATTTTCTAGTTATGTGTTGGTTTTCTTAACCAACACAAAACTACACTACGCTTGATTTTAAAATAATAAAAAAAATTGTTGGAAAGTGTGATAGGGCGGGCGCATTTATCTCATTAAACTGATTCTAAAATTAAATGTCTTAGTAGCTACAGGTGATATATAATTAGCACACAAAAATATTAATTAAAACTGTTACTATTGTGTTTAATTTATTTATTTTCATGGTACAATTTTTTTCTTCTCTGGAATGCTAAGCTAACTACCGAATTAGGGACTAATATAGGGGATAAGCCTTTATATCTATGTACCGAATGCAATTATTTTAAACTATGCTACCCTTCGCTAACACCTGCTTCCACGAAATGGCCCCCAGTGCCTAAAATATTGCCCATCCCTGGCCTAACCCATCCTACTCCATTTCTTAGGTGTCCAATCAGTAGATAGCGTAGCTCAAATTAATATTTGCGTTTTATAGGAAATAGAGAAAATATGACAAAGCTTATTAATTAGGATTATACTTAACTTTGAATTATACAAGATGAAATATACAAGATGGCTTTAATATTGTTTTTGATCTTTACTTGCCCAACTCCTCCAAGAAGTTGCTTTGGACCTTAATTTGTTTTGCTAAGTAGAACTCTATTATCGAGCTTGTTTGCACGATACTATGATTTATCTTAAACGAAAACATTGTTCAATATAACACCTTTCAGCATATTTAATTAAGTTCAAGCAACTTATTAATTAATAATATATTATTAATAAACTTTTTGATTATTAATAAGTTGCTATTACAATATAATACCTTGCATATTTAATATTGTAGTTCAATAAACTTATTAATTTGACGCTATGTTGAACCCTATTATCTTACTTTTTAAAACTTGATTGCACAATAGTATGACTCAACTTAAAAAAACAACAACATTGTTCAATATAACACCTTGGAGCATGTTTAATATAGTTCAAACAATTTATTAATTGATAATGTGTTATTAATATGCTGCTTGATTATTAATAATTACAATGTAGCACCTTGCAGCATATTTAATATTATAGTTTAAGAAACTAATTTGACGCTAAGTTGAACCATAGTATCGAACTTTTTTCGACAATACTATGACTCAACTTAGAAAACATTGTTCAATATAACTGCGTGCAGCATATTTAATGTTATAGTTTAAGATTGTTATAATTCAACGTTGAACCTTTCTTTATATATATTTTTTATTTCAAGTTATTATTGCTGTTAGAAAATGTCTGTTGTTTGAGAAATGTGTAGCTCAAAACTGTTGAAGCTTATTATCATAATAAATTCAAGATATTCCATTGCTTTACTATTAAAGTCATTAAATGTGACAGAAAATATGCGAGTCATTCATTTTCTCCAGATGACAAATTTTTGAAGTTGCAATTTATAATGAGGCATATATTATAAATTCCTTCGGAAGGAGTGTAAAATTTTTGATATTTTTAGGTAGTCGTACTTTGTTCTAAGATACTCCATTACAATATCCATCGATATTGTTTTGCTTTTGTAAGCAACCTCCCCTTGTGTATTCCCCAAAAATGCCGGAATTGATTCTGAAGCTGTGTCAATAGGAACAGAGAGAAGTTCCAGAACATAGTAGAAAATTATCAATATTCTTCTTCCCATTGTCGTCTGCTGCTTATCTATAGTGTGTCATATAGAAAGGCATTTTTCTGTCAGTCCTTTTGCTCATTTGAATTTTTCGAAATTAAGTTTCTGGCGAATAAGAAGGCGATCGTCCTTTTATGCCGAAGCTCTTTTCTATGGGGGTGGGTGGAGTACCCTAAAACCCCCTCTTCATTTTCATGGAGATGCATTTTGCAACCCACCGGAGCTGTTGTTTAAAGGGGGGGCAGGGGCGTATAATACAGATCCAGCATTCTCTGAAGAATAGGAAAGTCCCCTAAGCCCCCTCCTCCTTTTCCGTGGAATTTTCCCACCCCAGACAGGGCCAACCACCCCCCGGGGGTTCCATGAGAAGATGCGGTGATCAGCGCACGTGCTGCCGAGTTGAGATAGAAAAGATCTTCCTGCCGTTTTGCACACCTCCTAAAAATCCAGCCAATGAGCGTACAAAGTGGGGGCGTATACTCCCCCGAACCAGCCCATTATGCTCATTGCGCCGCTCCAGTGTTACTTTCACCGTTTGGCCTCCCTCTTTGTGCGTGCGCTTGTTCGCGTGGATACCAAACGATCGCGCACCCCGCCAACCCCTTTATTTCCCTCAGAGGGTACTCAGAATTTTCCTTCCCTTATTGCCTGCACCCTCCCCCCACTTTATTCCTTCAAAATATTTTTTTTTTCTTTTCGAATCTTTTGAGAAAGCTTTTCCCATCTAAAATGTTTTCCTGTGTCTACGGAATATTCTTCTAGGGGAGGAAACTTAGTTTCTGAACCGCGGGTACACAACCAATTGCAGAAATCGAATGGAATTTTGTGCTTATGGTTATTTCGCTTCTAGTATTTATTTTATTTCGATTTTTTTTCTTTCTGCTTCTGAAGATTGTATTAGTTTCTTTTCAAGTTTTCACTCTCATCAAGTATTGCGTAATGCAATTCGAGAAAAATTTTAACGTAGTCGAATGAGCTTCGTTTGGGAAGAGCCTTTATAAGAGGAAAGTAATTCCGAATAATATAAATAAATTTGTCGAATCTAATTATATTTCTTTATTTTTTTAAAATTTATGCATTGAGCGTTAAAATTTATTATAGGAAATTTATATTACAAAAAAATCACATGTTAAAATATGACATCATTTTCTTCAGAGTTCTTAAAATGTTAAGTATACTGGAACATTTAATCTGAATATTTTTAAAAAAATATATATAATATACATGATGATGAACGTCTTTAAAATATATTTTTAGAATCCTTGTCAAAATCCTGTGTAAAAAAAAGGTAACTGGAAATATAGATTAGGAATCCAATATAATATTTAAGAAAGAAAGAAACAAAAATCATATCAGAACCTTCCGAAATCCTTTTGAGGAAGTTTGGTGCGAAAACATCGAAACCAGTTTAATTGCTGGATAGAAATTAAAGGTGCGAAATTATAAGTGAAATATCTTCTCTTAGTTTTCTTAGGCAATCAAACTGGTTTTTGATGTCTTTAATCTTGCATTTTTTTTAATAATTTGTCAGGTTTTGATGTCCTCTTGAATATTGATTTGTGAACCTTATCGTGTACATTTTATTTTATTACCCTCCTTGAACAGCCGACCCAATTTTGGGTTTACAACTACTAATGTTCAACTCTGTAGCCTAGTAATTTTGAGCCCAATCTAGAAGATAATGGATCAAGTATTGGGAGAAATTTGCCTTCGTAAAGGACTTTTTGGAACTAACCCGCATTAACATTACATGGCAAGGAAGAAAAACGCCCCTCGGTTTGCCTGACAGCCAAGGGAACTCTAACCCATGACCCGTCTACCACTGGGATCGAACTAACCAACATTTGCATTACCTGGAGAGGAAAACTGCGAAAACCTCCCATGGTAACGTGGAGAAATAATTCTGTCCCGAGAATTATTTCTCCACATAGGTAGAAAATGTGAATTTTTATCAATTTAATGCTGCGGCAATATCTTTTTCCTTAATTTATTTAATCCTTTAAAAAATTGGCATAAATTGATTCAAATATGCAATTGATTCAAATATTGAAATATGCAAAATTGAGTCAAGTGGCATAAAATTCATTCAAATATATGACTGTTGCCTGAAGGGGGGGGGGTACGAAGTTGTTGATCTTACGTCTTCTTGGACTTGTATCGTCGTGGCATTAAATGACCAAGAAAGCGACGACAAGCAAGATTATCTCATGAAATCAGAAAAGCACTAAATATGAATCGCGAAAGAAAGAGTAGTCATATCAAATTTCTTTAACTTTACAAACTTTACCGAGTTCATACAAAATTTAAATTAAAAAATCTGATCTACACTATATAGAACTTTATTACGTTTATACATTATTGCACAACCAATGAAATTTTTTTCTCGCTTTGGCAATGAAGAGCTGTAGCAAACTGAGCTATAAGCTGGAAAGAAATAAGAGGTTTTAGTGAACAATTCATATAAGCAAACTATTCTATACTTTTATTTTAGTTATCCTTATTAATTGTCCTATACATAACAATTAAGATTTATATTTTAGTTTTATTGTGATGCTTAATGATTACCCCAATGGGAGAGTTGTGTTTATATGAAACTGCTGAGTAGCAGAATCAGCGGACGGCGGCCAGATCATTCAACCTAAATTTTGTTTTTATCCTCATATAATCATTTTCTGCAGTTTTACTCACTTTCTTACCTTTTTTTTCCTCTTCATTTTCTCACTCTTTTCTTTGGATTTTACACATTTTACAAGTTACTGTTGAAATACAGGACATAAAACAATTGTGTTTTTAGACTCTGGTATTTAAAATAGTGCGTAAGGGAAATTCTATGATTTAAATGTTTTCAAATGTAATTTCCAAGCAGCATTCAACTGTATATAAATAAAATTGTAGTGTATATATTAAATAAAATGTTTACAAGTCTATGGTTTCACTGTACGTAATAATTGCCTACTTTTAATACTTCATTTTTTTTTAAAAAAAAAAAAAGAAAAATAGTACATACAAGGTTAGACTAAAATATCTATGTGTCCAATGAACAAGTTAAGCGAGTTCGAATTACTGAGCAATAGCAGTTCCAGGAAGTTGGGGAGCGTAGCAAGCTCAAATGGGGTCCTCTAATTAAATTCAATAATTTGTGTAAAATAACGAAAATTTGAATTGCGCTTCATTCTAATTTTAATTACAAATTTCTTTCAACTATGAGCTTTATTCTATACGAAACTAAATATTTCCTGTTTTAAAATTAAATTTACAATATTAATTAATTAAATTTCGTAATACATTTTAGTACTTCAGATGCATCATAAACATTGAGTTCCTATTTACTGTTGCTAAAACACAAATACACAACCTCGAAATGAGTGATTTGAATGATGGCGCACAGAAATGTGTTGTCTGCAGATTACTTAATTAATAATAATCCCTATTCAGTTGATATCTGTAATCGCTCTATAAACACAATGAATACGATATCAATATATATTTTTTTTAAACCTTTCTATGTTTCGATTGAAAGCATAGCATTTTTATCTAAAACTATCTACGTAATTCTTTAAATTTATTATTTTTCAAGATTTGGAACTATCGCCAGTCTTTCTCCTTCTTTATACTCTCTCTAATTAAGTTATCGTTTAATTAAAATTATATCTGTATTTGTTTAAAGAATTTCGTATTTTCACAGATTTTTTTTTAATACACGTAAATATTTAGTCTTGTTGTTAGTACCTGATATTGGATGATATTAGAAATTGTTGAGTGTGCTGAAGAATAATATCTTTCAAGTTTACTGTTAATATGTTGAATTTATCCCTATTTCAGTGAAACCTGTTGTCTTGTACATTTTTAAACTATGATTCAACTTTAACTTCTCAAATTAATGTCTTTTTAAAGTTGCAACAAATTTCCACCCTATTATGATTCAACGTCATAATGTTACAGTTTAGCGTTGAGCCGACGAACTATTTCTTGTGTTCGGGCACTATCAGATGCTGTATGATATGAATTTCGTACAAATACTCTTGGATATTTATTACAATTTTTGATATAAGAGCATTTTAGGCAATTTTTTTTATTGATTTCTTTAAGTTATATAAATAAATTATTAAAATAACAATAAAATAAAATCTAAAAATGTTTTGCACTGAGGAAAAAAGCTTGGTCACAACTACCAGAATAGGGTGAAATTTGGATAATGTTGAATTATTCAGAAAATAGGATATGGTAAGTGTCTAGGATATGGTATCTGGCTCTACGGGTGCACCAAAAAGCGAGATAATTTTAACCGAAGAGCTTTGGTAATGACTTTTGGTAAAATTGACAATAACATATAGGTTTATCACTATGTTGTAAAATTTGCTAATTTTTTCATGATACAGTAGAGCATGACATGAAAATCATTCATTCAATTAAATTTACTTTTCAGTTTTGTATTTTTATAAATATGTGGTAATTAAAAACTATAATTTTGAGAACCAGAATTTCATTTTCTTTAAACCTTTACTATACGAGCGGAAAAAGTACCAAATTAAAGGTTTAAATACCTAAAATTATGGTTTTATAACCAGAATTATGAGGTTTTTTCCCTCCAGAAATGTGATTATCAACTACCATACAAATACGGTAATTTTAACAGAATTTTTTTCTCCATGTGTATCAGTGAATTTTAGAAAGCCACGAATTTTTTCCTCCCAAAAGGAACTAGAGCTGTAACAACGTGAAAAGCAAAAATATCACAAACAGCAGACATATGATTGTACTTTTTAAGTATAGAAACACAAAATAGAGCTTAGTTTCCAAACTGAAGAAAATATTACTTGCAATATGCTCAAACCTACCTTTATTAATGCGTCATTTATATTTTTCAATCAAATTTTATCAATGCTTAGACTTAAGGAATGCACTTTTTCTGTTACTACATTTTCTTTTCAAGTACTTTTGGAATAATAAAGTTAGTAGTACGTTAAAATTGCTTTTTTTTCATAAAAGTGCTGTCTATTGCTTAAAATTTCAGAAAATACCCTTATTTTGTTATTATTTTTACGAGTACTTTTTTAAACATTTTCTTCAATGATAGATTATAGTGAGAGAAAATATGTTTTTCTGTTACCTTTTCAATTTTTCGATTTGTTACCTCTTGGGAAATATTCGAATATAATCTTCTTTGTTTACGTCACTTATATGTTTTGCATTTTTTTTCTGTTTATTTCTTTCTTATTTACCCCAGGAATTATTATCTATCGAAATTAACATATAGCTAAATGAAGTATAAAAGCGAAACATTTTCTAGTAGGTGATATATTTTACAATTAATGCTTCAAAATTGTTCTACGATATTTTATTCTCATGCCGTGGTTTTGAATTTTTTCTTCCAAATATTCCACCTACTCACCTGCTGCTTTTGATCTTCATTGAGACGGTGGTAGGAGGGAAATGAGGGTGCCAAAATGACCGTTTCTTTTAGAACGGTCATGGGAAAAAGGACTTCCACAGCTGTTTTCGCCTCCCCCTCTTCCAAGAATGTGTCCCTTTCCCTTCCTCTGATAAGCTGAAGTTCATAGGTCACACTGTTCTAAAAATAGTTTTAAAGTCGTCTGTTCCAATGTATTATGGGTCCTGTAAACATGATTTGCAGGCAATAATATTGTGTTTTTATAGAGCTTGGTAAAGTGCATTTGTCAAATGCAGGATTTTGCAGGATAACATTAATTTGCTATCTTCCATGAACTTGAATGTTAAATTCTCAGTTCTTTGTAACGATATGAAAAAGCAATCGGTGATTTCGGTTTTGTTGCTGAATGAAAATAAATACATTGCCGTTTAATATGATCACATCGGTACCTGAAAAGAAAATCTGGTAGAATTACCTTACTTGTACAGTAATAAAATTTCTGATTAAAAAAACCCGAATCTTCTAGTTAAAAAAACCAAAATATACCGTATTTAAAACATTCATATGGTAATTCTTCCTTTCGTATAGTACCGGTTTGCCGGAAATAAAATCCTAGTTTTCAAAATTATAGTTCTTATTACCACACATTAAATAAAAATGTAAAACTGAAATATAAATTTAATCGAATAAATTGTTCTTATGCCATATTCTAAGATATCATAATAAAATTACGGAATTTTAGCACTTTTACCAAATTGTAATACATATTATCAAACGATATTCTATTGTTAATTTTACCAAAATCTTCATCAAAGCTCTTCGGTAAATATTATCATGTTTTTAAGGTTGACATAGAGCCAGAAGCGCGTTAAATGTTACGATATTCTGATAGTTTTGACCATACTTTTCTTCTCAGTATGAATGTGGCTAATTCCACCTACAAAAAAATCTACTTCCATCTGAAATTAGATAAAATTTTCTCGCTTTTCCTGGTATAAATATCGAATGAGATCCACGAAAGCAAATTTACGCAATTTAATATAATTTAAATTACATTTAGAAATCTTACTAAAGTGCGTGAAACTCTTTTTATTCATTCTTATTTCAGTTATAGTAAATTCCGATGAGTTATCAAGTAGTTTTGATGTCCGTTAAGTCTGATAACTGAAAATTTTTTTAGGTTATTATAGAAAAT
Source organism: Parasteatoda tepidariorum (assembly GCF_043381705.1). Classification (NCBI taxonomy): domain Eukaryota; kingdom Metazoa; phylum Arthropoda; class Arachnida; order Araneae; family Theridiidae; genus Parasteatoda; species Parasteatoda tepidariorum. Next base: position 97,415,395 of record NC_092206.1, read on the forward strand.
AATTTCGTTCTTAGAACTTTGATAACAGTAAGAGGCTGATTACACTAACATGTGATTATGCAAACTGATGGATACTACTGTACATGACATCATTATTACAAAAAACCCATGTTAGTTAAGCTTTTAAATATCGTTACTGACATAGTTGCAAGGCTCTTCAAAGTTTCTAGGAGGCAACATGTTAAGGAATGAAAAGTAGTATTACATTTGTGTTTTAAATATTGTTAAAACATTAGGCGCCAGCTAGGATTTTTAGATTTCTGCTTTGTAATAATAAATCTTTAATATATTATTTTTAAAAAAAAAATTTTCGTGTCGATTTTGTATGTGTGCTTGAGAAAATTTATGTTTAATGTTTAATTTATGCTTTTATGATTAATTAATGCTTTTTTTATAAAATTTTTTTATAAGTAAGCATAGAAAGAATTTTTGAAGGTACAAATGTCATTGGCCAAACACAAATGTATCCAAAATTTTCAACTCAAGAAATATTTTAAGAAATAAATTCGAGTAATATCTTCGATTGTTTCTTGGTCAGCACACGTCAAAGGTAAAAATTGAGGGGTGGGGGGCAAGTTAATTGGGCAAATTTAATTTTTCGGTATGATGTAATTGTAGTGAGAACATTCGAAATAACTGTAGCTTACCGTTAATGACATGCATATTTTTTTCAGAAAGTTAAAATTGTTCCCCTGTTAATAAATAAATAAATGAATAAAAAATTGAAATAAATAAATAAAAAACTGAGAAGCAGAAAAAGCAAGAGAGATTGTAAATGAGTGGTTCGTATACTTTATGAAAACAATCACGTAAAAAAAGCATGTTCTAAATTTTAAGGTAGCTCGTAATTAAAGAATTTGAAAATTAGGTTTAGTATTTAAAAAAGTATTTAAAGCTTTAGTATTTAAAGGCGTTTGATGGATAATTTTCTAAATAAATATTAATATATGTTGCGAATATATTGCTAAATTCGTAAAAGCTGACATCTACTATTCATATTTTTGTTTTAAATTTTAATTATCGAAATATTTGAATTTTTCTTAAAATAAAAATTAATAACATAGTTAAAAATGCTTTTGTTTATTAATTAGTTAGAAATATAACTGATATCCTATATTTCTGTAATTGAGTAACATTCAAAAAGAAATAATGTTCGTACTTTTTTATTTATATACTGCTATGCTCTTTTTCATTAAGTATAATATGGTCTTTTATTTATTAAATGAAAGCGCGAGGAATTGAACTTTGTAAGAAGATCTAAATTTTGGTGACATAATTTTTGCTATAGTTGTTTCTACATTTTCATTTATTTCCGCACTAAGTATAGTTCTTCAAATTTCAACTGATTTAAATTTCAGTCCGGATTATTGGGCAACCTATTCTAACGAGTGATTTTATTTTTCAAAGTTACACCCAGAACAATTTTCAATTCCTATTCAGTTTTTACACTTTCGTATCATGAATTACGTGCTTCAATATTACATACAAAATTCTAATCATAATGTTGTGTGTGTGTTCAAAGAATTTATTTTATTATAACTTTATAAATAAACCTCTAAAACAATTCCAAACAGAATTTCTTCAATTTCTTTTCAAACTGTCTACCTTTTCCCCCTTGCATTGCATAAGCAGTACCGTTAAATCTAAACTGACATTTTCAATTCTTAAGGCCTATAACGTAGTTTAGGTAGTGTGTTGGCTATTATTTCTGATTTTCCCCCTTTCTTTTATTTAATTTCTCATCCATTTAAGTAGTTCAAGCTGCTCTGCCTGCCTACTCTCCAACCCAGCTGTGCGAAAAGATGTTGACCAAAGCAGTGCCTACCCCCACTGCAACTCCCTCCAACAGCGATCTTCCTTGGCACCTTTCCAAGACGTTTAAAATAAAAATAAAAGGAAAAATTAAGAAGAAAAGCAAAAAAAAGAAGAAAAAAAAGAGGGAAAATAAAACGAAAAAAATGTCGAGGGAGGCTGCTTTCTTCTTTTTTTTCTTCCCACTCCCCTCCCGGCAAATTTATCGTAAAGGATTGGGATTCCAAGGGAGCCAGATTGCAGGCTTAGCTAAGCCTAAGAAGTTGCATTTGTGTTCGAAGTTCGACGTCGTTCTTTCGATTTTTAGAGATGTCATTTTAATTCCTGATTATGAATGACATTTCCTAAAATTATTACATACCGTATATTTTAATGTTTGTGTGATCGCATTTAAATATAACGTAATAAGATTAAGCTAAAAACATATATATCTCTTTAAAAGATTGAATCCTCTTTTTTTTTGAGTTAGTTGTTTTGCATATGAAATACATGTACCTGCAATTACTGTGCAATACCATTTGTAGTGCACATATATCGACATATATTACAGAGTTCTCCCTAAGAATAAAAGATGCTTCCTCACAGAAAAGGGCACTTCGCTTTGAAAGGGCACTCACTTACCACACCGTAAATATTTATCAAATGTGTAATATTATTTAATAACTGAATTTGACAGTCAAAAATTTTTAAATTACCTTCTTATACTGTATTATGTGTATATTTTAGAAAATAATGCTCACTCATTATCAAAATAAGAGAAAAATTTGCAGTTAGGGTATAAAATAATTAAAGGACATTCTAAAAGACAATCACTGCACACAATTTTTTTCAACAAAAGTAAACTGAAAAAATGATTTAATTGATAAACGAATTAAACTCAAAAACTTGAAGAAAAAAAACTCAATAAATCGGTATTAATCAACATTACGAAATCATGCACAAAACTGAGAGATATATACCAACACAATTAATTAAGCTAAAACAAATCCATTTTTTAAAAAAGAAATACCGTTGCCTTTTCCGTTGACTTTATGTTATCAGATTAAGCAAAGCATGTTCATCCCATCAAAATAAGGATTAATTATACTCAATATCATTCTGCATTGCATAATGGTATTTCTCGAGGTCTACTATCGATAGTAAAAAGTCAACCATAATCAACAATTTTCTCCCTTACTTATTCTTTTCGTTTGGTTCCATTAAAAACCTATTTTCATAATACTTATAATAGGTATAATGGTACCAATACTTGTATATTTAGTACCCTTTTCTTAAATAAGAAAATACTAGTTAAGATAATGGGGTAAAAGTTAATAATCGAATGCCCCTCTTATTTTTGCGATTTTACGTTCTTACAGAAAACAGGGAAAATTATTTAAACGTGAGATTTTTAATAATAAGTAATCGAGATAGAAGTAATGAAACAGAGAATTTTATATACAGTAAAAACTTCCAAGTTAGAGTGTCCACTGTCCAATCCAAGGGGCACCCTATTTTACACGCTAACCCATAATAGCAGTAGTAGGTACTGTGGACATGGGACTAGAGTGGACATCTTGAATAATTTTATTATTTATAAGTTAAATTTTCGCTGTGAGATGTATAGTTTGTCTAAAATAAGAACTCCCCAGACTTTCGTCTGAACCTGTGGCGGTGACTATGGTAACGCGGTATGACTATTTCAAGTTGGGGTGTAGGGTCACTGTTTTGGAGTGGTTTCGGGTCGGCGAGAGAAAGGGAATCTCTTTCTTCGGTCCATTGTGTTAGTCCTAGAGTGAAGCTACCCTTCCTAAAATGCGCCATTCTTGTTTCCATAGCACCAGGAGGCCTCAAACTTTGTGGTGGTAGGAGTTCTTAGGTTAGACAAACTATAGTTGACTGGCAACACTGATGTATACACTTTCATGTGCAGTAGCATAAAACACTGGGAATACTTTAGTTGAAATCTGTAAAAGAAGATTTTTTAAGGGGGAAAAGAAACTTTTAAAGTTGCTTTTTACTTTTTTATAAACCTATTCAGGGTTGACACTCCACAGGGAGAATAGGAAAAACATGGAAAATACAGGAAATTTAAAAATCCCCTAAAATAACAGGGACAATGCAGGGAATTTTGAGTTTTTCCTTACAAACTGGGAATATACGGGGAATTTTATTTCTTATTTTTGTCTTTTAAAAGTGGTGACCACTGAAAGCGCAATTTATAGGATATTTAAGGCTGATATTTCAGCTATGCTAAGCTATTTAATTTACTATAGCATTATTTGTTTTAAGTATGTTAAGCTGTTCCTCATTTCTTTAAGTTTTTCCAGCAATTAAAACTTGCATAGCTAGACTAATATAGATCACTCAAGATCACAGTATTTGTGTGTTTCCTCTTAATATATTTGTTATCATATGTACTAGACAGGGAAAACAAAAGTTTTTTTTTTAAATTTGAGTGACAACCCTACTGTTTTAGTTTCAGGATTTTAAAAAATGTGATAATATGTTATAAAATATATTCTCTTTTACCTGCTTCGGTATTAACTTTTGCTCTGTATAGGTTTAGTTAACCAGCATTTAAGCATAAACAAACACATGTTTTTGTGACTAGTGTAGACGTGTCACACTGGCCACATTCAACCTCTAATGGAAAAAATATAAATTGGTTATAAATTTAAGAAATTCGATCTTATTTCTTTTCAAAATTAGAATGATATTATTGAGAGAATTAAACTTGAAACTTCCTGACAACGCTGTTTAATAAGAGTCAACGATTTAGTGCTCGTCTATTTTTTAATTTTTATTTTTTTAAAAGGAAAAAAATGAAGGAAAGAAACAATGTTGTAGATTTGAAGTGGTTTATAGATAAGGAGATGTTCAATTCTTAAGAAAGAAAAAAAGCGGGACAAAGTTCTTCCAATCATGCATTTTTATTTTATTCTGAAAAAGAGACATTTCTCAAATTTCAAGAGAAAGAATAGTTATCAAGCTTCCATTGTCAATACCAGGACTTCATCTCGATGCATATTTAAAGTGAGCATGTCAAATTTTTTGATAAAATTAAAAACAAATTTCAAAATGTTTATCAAATGAATCAAAATTAAATACTTGTTTTCAGATAAATTAATTTCCTTCCAAAATGATTTTGTGAACTGCTATTTTAAAAATTAGTATTTTAATTAAAAATATGTCAGTATTTATTCTCCAAAAAGGATTGGATTGAAATTAATTTTATTTTGACTTAAATGGTATACCTTTTGAGTTGCAATAAACAATTATTTAATAAGTTATCAAATTAGTCCTTGCTAGTGCTAGGTAGTGGACAAAAAATGGAAAAAAATGGAAAAAATGGTAATGGACAAAAAAAATTATAATGGAAAAATTAAACAACTTTTTAATTTCAGATATAAACAAAAATGGAGGTAAATGTTCTAATCATTGTTTAAAAAATACTTCATGAGTTGAAATTATATTAAATATGGTTCTCTGACAATTCATAAAAAATGTCCGAAGTCCCTCACCCCTGCCTATTACTGAAATTAATTAAATGTCATTGGCGTTAATAATAATAAGGCGATTTATATGGTTTTCCTAGATCAATAAGTACCTTTTCTCCACTTTTTATCAAATACTATTTTTCTTTAAATTTAATTTTTACCTATTACCAAAATTAATTAAGTATCATTGGTGTTTGTAACAATATGGCAATATTTTATGGTTCTCGTATATGAATGTGCGAGATGCCTTTTCTCCATGTATTTATCTTTTTAATGCAAAACCTCTTTTCATTTCAATTCGTACCTATTACTGAAATTAATTAATTGTAATTCTCGAAAATAAATAGTAACTCTACTAATATTTTTGTAATCATTTTTGGCGAACAAACTAATATCGGTACTAGTTTCAAATGCCGTTAAAACTGGCCTAACGGTTATTAACATCCATCGGTGATGTTTAATTAAATGTAATATTTAATTGTTACTGGTATTGCAGTTACATGTAATGTGGTAATGATAACCTATTATATCAATATAGGTGCCTAATAAAGGTATTGTAGTAGTAGGTTTTTTATCACCCTATGAATCAGATAAGTACCCTAATATCACCAAACTACACTTTTATGGAACCTAATAACCTTTATTTTTTAACATTTCTTGTAAATTCCGTCCATCGTATTAGATTTTCCATAATACAATCTAAAAATTTCATTCACCAAAAGAAAGTTTAAGTATATAACTAATATTATAATCTAAGAAACATGTGGTTTCATAAACCTTTTAAAATACAGTTTGGTCCGCTGTGTTACGTATTGATACCAAATTTGGCGCGGATAAATTAAGAAGTGCGGAATTGTATGCGGTACATACACACATACATGTAAACATACATATTCTGTTTTATATACACACACAGCTTATATACATAATCTCACATGTTTTTATATACATACAGAGAGAGAGAGAGATTACAAATTTTTTGCTGCAAAATGTCAAGAAGTTTAAGACGGTGTTGTAAGCAAGCAATGTACATTTTATGCTTCTTGATTGATTCAACTTATATTAATTGTTTTTGCTCATTCAACAGTATATGATCGAAATTTTATTATGATAAAAATCGATTTCTGAAAAACAATTTTAATTTACTGCATTCAGAAATTGAATTATATTTAGAGTTGCTCATGCAATCTATCAAAAATATAATTTTAATTTTTTTAAAAAAATAATAAACAATTTAAGTAGTACTATTGCTTTATTCTTTAGTACAGTAATGCACATTAAATATAAATATTTTTTAAAAATTAAGTTGTAAGTCAGTTTTTCTAAAAAATAATATATAATTTTCAGTATCTTTTATCTTTACTATCCAAACAGCTCTATCTTGATTTTATATCAACTATGATTATTTTCAGTAATAATAAAAACTCTGACAACTGAATTCAAATTTTTTATTTCTAACTGTCTATGAAATTCCAATGATGATGTCACAATTTACCATTGTTATCGGTACATTTTTATTGGCCCGAAAATCATATGGTTGGACCCAGTTGTCCTGCATTAATTTTCAAATTTTTTTCGGTTGCCATCAGCTTAAAAGTCATAAAGGTATTATTTTGCCGTAAAATATATTTTTCCGATACATTGTATTTCTTATATCAACCTCTTTTGGTATCCAAAACATTAATTTACAGTTGTGAACTCATCAAATTTGTTATACCTTTAGTTTTAAATGTTGTAAATTATTATTATTAAGCATATAAAAAAATTATTAATTAAAATTATTATAAAAATTATTAATTATTAAAAATAATTATATAAATTATTAAAAAATATTAATTATTACTAAAAAATTATTAAGCAAAATTATTTATGTGCACTAATAGATCTTAATAAGTCTATTATAGGGAAGTAGAGAATAGAATCTTACGAGAATAAAATCATATAGGGAAGTAGAAATATACGAGATCTTTCATACTATTTACCAATCAAATTTGATTCAAAATAAACATAAGAAATGAATGTTGAACGTAAGAAGTTAAGGCACTGGCGTATGCCAAAAGAATTCTTTGTAATGCATATATTTTAGTGAATTTCAACTTTCCTAGATAAAATAGTTGGCCAGCCGACTCGCTAAGCGGGTTTGAGAATTTTTAGTAGTCGCCTCCACCAGTCGCCTCCCAGAATAATTTTATGCTAAAGAAGCAACAATTATTGCATAGCAATCCACCGGATTTTAATACATTATAATATAATTCGTAATTTGTGAAAATTATCGCCAATTTAATCTTTTTTCTCGTTGCCATATTGGATTAACCCATTTATATTTTACAAATATGACTCCTAATTCGTAATCAGTGACTCCTCAAACACACAAGGATTAAAGCACTTAGAATTTTGACTTGCTTTTTTTTTATTCCGACTACTGTGCGTCTATATTCCCAAAATGTAATTTGTTAAACCAATAAATACAGACAAAAAAAATACATAACGTTATGTTTTGGCGATCATCTCAAACATTGAAAAAAGTATATTTCATTGAAAGTAATTTTGCCAAGAAATATTTTAAAAGTGGAATAGGTTTAACGTGGTATTTATGCACACGTGTCTACGGTACGTATTTGGTCTCTCTCGTGATTTTTCGTCATTCTGAAACAAAAATTTGTTGTATATTTTATTTATTTACTTTACATCTTTAAATCTATTTTTTGATTAAAATTTAGAATTGATAGCTTATGCTTTTTTTTATTGATGATGTTAAATGATTTTTTTTTAATAATCCACAACTTCCCTCGTGGACCACGTGGAACTTTGGCTGGCCATCAGTTGAGGGTCAAACTTGGGTTATGTTAATAATATAGATGCCGAAATTCAATACGATAAAAATTTCTTTCTTCGGACGTTTGGATAATTATTATTTTTTTCATGCGTTTCGGATGTTGTTGAAATATTAATTTTGATGTTAGTATTTATTCATGAGTATTTTTGTGTAATGAATATTCTTTCTTTTATTTTCAGTTTCCTTCTGAGCATATTGTATCGCAAATGTAAGTAAAATTTCATTCTTCGAATTTGATTCGCAATTGTTTTTTTAAAATAGTGGCAACATTGTATTTTATCATCCTTTTTACTCTTTTGGAATTACAACATTTGTGTATAATAGCAATTAAGTTTTGTCATTATAATCTTCTTTTTAAAGAATAACTCATTTGGAATTCCAACATTTGTTGAAAATGGCGGCAAATTTATAGCATTATCAGCAATTTAGAAGAATAGCACTTTTGGAATTAAAACGCGATAAAATTATAGTTTTATTATTTTGTTTCTTAAAGAATATCACATTAGGAATTCTAGCATTTGTATAAAATGGCGACAAATGTATAACTTTATCAACAAGTTAGAAGAATAACACTTTTAGAATTACAACATTTGTATAAACTAGTGATAAAGTTATGTCATGATCAATTTACTTCTGAAGGAATATGACATTTGAAATTTTAACATTTGTATAAATTGGCGTCAAATGTATAGAATTATCAACAAGTTAGAAGAATAGCAGTTTTGGAATTACAACATTTGTATAAAGTAGCGATAAAGTTGTGTCAGTATCATCTTGTTTCTTAAAGAAAAATACATTTGGAATTCAAATATTTGTATAAAAGGGGGGTAATTTATAGCATTATCAATAAGTTAGAATAATAGTAAATTTTGAATTACATCAGTTGCATAAAATTGCATCAAATTTCATTGTCAGCATGTAAGAATAACACATTTGGAGTTACAACATTTGTATAAAATATTGGTCAAATTAGTATATAATTTTCAACATGGTTCTGGGAAAGTAACACAGTTGCAATACCACATTTGTGTAAACAGGAAGTCAAATTATATTCAACAAGTTTTTACAAGAAGAGAACAACTTGTTTAGAATTTCAAATTTCCATAATTTTGGGAGGAATAACTAATACATAATTATAGATCTGAAGATTTATATTTATGGCTTTCTGCGGTCAAAAAAGTTTTTCTTGCTTCAATGCTTTTATTTTTTGAAGAAAATAATTTCATTTGTTTGAAAATTATGAATTGGAACACCATTAATAACATTTTCTCTACCTCTTTCGGGCTTTTATAACTGTTATGATCTTAATAACAGTTATAACAGAAAGAAAAACATTATTCTTACATTGAGAAAAAAACTATGGTCAAAACTGCGAGAATATGGTAAAATTGACTGTATTTCTGGCTCTATGGGAGGAAATCCCGAAAAGCTCGGTGATTTTTACTGAATCGCTTTAGTAATGATCTTGCTAAAATGAACAATTAAATATTGTTTTATAATATGTAATAAATTTTTTTTTACTTATAAGTTGTAAAATTCGGTAATTTTATTCTGATACCTTAGACCCTTAGAGCATGGTATTAAAACCATTTGCTCGGTTAAATTCACTTTTCAGTTTTGTATTTTTTACTAAATGTGTGGTAATAAGAAATATAGTTTTGAAGGCAATAATTTCCGGTAAACCGTTACCATATTGACAAAAAAATTACCAAAGGAATGCGTTAAATACCGTTTATTTTGATTTTATTAAGCACAATTATGTTTTTTTCCCCTTTTCTTTTACTGCCGTAAAGTACGATAATTTTACCAGAATTTTTTCATTGTGTAGTGGTAATTATAAAATAAACTTTATGTGTCTATTCTTCTTGAACGCAACGTGATATAGTAACAAGCAGTTTCGTAAATTTTTTTGAAGCATTTGTTTTATAAATGTTTTGCCTGTAAATTCAAAAACTGATAAAGATATTTAAAAATAAAATAATTTACCCAAGTAGAAGTATTTGAATCTGCCGACTCAAATTCGTTTCAGTTTATTTGAATTCATATAAATTTCAGCCGCTAATTTGAACTACTAATTTGAATTCGTGATTTTGAACCACTGATACTAATCTGTAGAATAGAATCCATTGTCTAGGATCAAATTCGTTAATTCAAAATTTTAATCAAACGAATGGGATAAGCAATCCATGATTATCATATTTATGTTATTATCAATTTTTTTTTTATTATCAAGTTACTGTATAGGAATCAATTACTCAGATCAGAAAAGCGATATGATTAATCTGAATCGAATGAACTTGTTAACAAAAGTTTTAACTTTATTTCCGGCTTTATCAGATCAAATAAGATATAAGTCTGCAGTTCCACTTGCATTTATTCATTTTTTTTAAAAAATTTATGAGAGCATTTAATCTACAAGAATTTTTGTTTCCTTTAATTTCATTACTCATATGTACTGAAATTTGTTTTCTTATGTGAGCAAAACATTTCTTTGAAAAATTATTTAATGAAGCAATTTGCTTACAAATAATTTCATTCTATTTTTTTTTCCATCAATCATTAACTCAAAGCTTAGTCCTTACCGACAAAAAATGGAAAATTGCCCGCTAATATCTATAAAAATATTTCTTAATTGTGCCATTTGCCAAATATGATTATGAAGTTATAAACAACTAAATATTCTAGAGGATTTGATTAAAAAAATGCTTTAATTTTCCTGCTTTTAGTTCTAAATTATTCTCCTCGAAACGTATTTTTTCTATTGGTTTTTTATTTGAAAATAGCTTTGTATAAAACATTTTCCGACCAAATTTCAAACCATTTCATTTAATAGTTTTTCTGCTTGGAAGTTGTTAATGCTTTTGCTGAAATATATCCATTATTTATCTAGCTTTCAATTTTTGTAAAGTTTTCGCGATATTAAGACTCTAAAAACATATTTTGAAATAAGTTATTCTGGAGTTACTATAATCACGATTGGGAATTCTATGAAATATTTAAAATTACAATTTTCGCGAAGAAGTAATTTATTTTTTCGAATTTAAACTTACAGTAAATCGACACATTCTTTATACTTGAAACTGTACTGTGAAACAAAATCATGTTGGCTCTCCTAAATATGTTATTAATTCTAAAGACAATTATTTCAAGTATAGAGTTTATTTTGAAAACTTACATTAAGGAATATTGTTTGCTATGTTTTTTTTATATGCAAATACATATATATTTGTTGTGTTTAAAGTTTGTGAAATTTCTTTGAAGCTGATTAGAAAGTTCATGATTTGTATCTTTTGATTTGAAAGTAACGTGCTATTTTTTATTTATTTATTTACTTATTTTTTTGTTTTGTTTTTTGCTGTATCTATGCAGAACATTTATATTATGATCTTATTATGTTATCACTGAAGAATTTTTATTTAATTAAGTCAAAACTCATTTTTTACTAGGGAATTAATGTTAAGTTATTTAATTTTTACTCTGCCCGTACTTTATACCTACACTTTTGCTCATCATCCGAAAAATCCATTTTTTCCCTTAAAATATCATACCATAATTAAGTAGAATTATCCAGTGATTTTACGGTAAAAATTATGATACAGATTTTACCTGACCGGCCTGACGTAAAATATCATCAGTGGTAGGCGGATCGTGGGTTAAAGTCCCCTTGCCGTCAGGCTAACTGCGCAGAGTTTTCGTAGTTTTCCAATTCATGTAACGCAAATATGAGCTGATTCCATCTCAAAAGTTCTCCACGAAGACAAATTTCTCAAAATACTTGATCCAGGAGTGTCCTTGTCTTCTGGATTGGGTTCAAACTTACAAGACTATGGAGTTGAACATTAGTAGCCGTAATCTGTTAAAGTTGACTCAGCTGTTCAACGACAGTTACAAAATAAAATAAATATATTAAAATTGAAACTCTGAATGAAAAACACACACACACAAATATATATATATATATATATATATATGTCTTGAAGAGTTATTTTCTGTATTTAACAAAGGAGTTATTAACTATTATATTGGCAACAATTAAAATCTTTTATGGGACATCATGGATACAGTAATGTATTCAGAGCATATTGTAAAACCGTCGCATGTCTTAACTTCATTTTCTTAAAATTAAAAAGGCCTTGACAAAATTTTAACATTTAGTTCAATCCGATCTTCCAAGTCTGGTTCTAGGTCTTTAAAAGTTTTTTTTATAAAGTTTATATTGTTATTAAATAAAATAGTTTAGAACACGTTTTTTCGAAATATGCCGAAAATCCGTGTGTATGAAATGGNGTCGCATGTCTGAACTTCATTTTCTTAAAATTAAAAAGGCCTTGACAAAATTTTAGCATTTAGTTCAATCCAATCTTCCAAGTCTGGTTCTAGGTCTTTAAAAGTTTTTTTTATTTATTTCTATTTATAAATAAAGTTTATATTGTTATCAAATAAAATAGTTTAGAACACGCTTTTTCGAAATATGCCGAAAATCCGTGTGTATGAAATGGAACTAATTGGTTAAAAATTATGAAACATAAGTATTCAATCAAGTTATACCTAAAAATTTATACTTGGAACAAATTGGAATATAAACTTAGAATTCCAAACCAGCTGAAAGTTGTTCTATGCTTTAAAACAAATCTAAGTTAAAACGATACTAAAAACTTTCCACACTTACAGAAAGTAAACAGTGTCTCTGAAAATTATTACACAATGTTAATAAGAAATAAATAACTAGTAACCACAATTATGAACTATTTTTGAAATCGTTAAGTAATAATCAAAATAATTTTTAAAGAAATCATTAAGTGGTTAAGATACCACTTACATAAAAGTGCTGAGCATGGAATTGTTTCCTTAAATTATTGATAAACTACCTAAAGTTATCAATTTTTATTAAGTAATCTTTTACAAAAATTCTGTAAAAAATTCTGAAGTTTTGAAAATTAATGTTTCTTGTGCCCCCTTTTTGATCATTTTTGCTACGCATTTGTTCTTCTGCACATCTATGTTTCTTTTATTCTGTATTTGGACATGGACCCTTTAAATGTTCTTCAGTATAGAACCGACACTATATTTCATGCCGGTTTTTGAACTCTTTCTACGTTGATTCTTTACTCTTATGTCACCTAAAACAAAAATATTCAACTTTAATTGTATTGATTCGTATAAAAGCTATTAAATCCTCATGTGATAAAATCATTTTGTTTCTTTCGTCTGAAAGTTATCCTTTGTATCAAAGAAGGCCTTTATTTTATAACAAACCATCACATGTCCATTCCTGCAGTAATCTAAAAAATATAATATACAGTAAAAAAAAAAAAAAAACGATTAATTCATTTTATAAACAACTTCTTTTATGATAATGAATGTCAAAAATGATTTGCAACTAGCTATGTAAAGTAATTCTGAGTCACGAAGTAACAGCTGTTTGATTTCCTATTTTTTCTTCTTAATTCTGAAGGACCTTTTTAGTTTTAATTGACGCCATGAAATAATTTTTTTTCCTTCCCCATTCGGTTTTGGCCTCTGCTTTTATGACGAGCTTATTCAATGCTCAATCTCAGACCGCATTGAAACCTCAATTTGGTGTTTGTCAACTTTTTCATTCTATGTTCCTCTACTAATTATTTTTCATATTCGTGATCCACCGAAATTCATATAATGTAAACATAATATAAACTGAAAAAGGTTCTCACAGCTCAGTTAGTATTGACTTCGTATTAGATTTTTTTGTTTGTAAAGTTGATGTATAAATGAGGAAGAAACAAAAGTTAATAGACTAGTAGTATCTATTAGCGTTAATAGACTACCGATATCTATTAACGTTTATATTAAATTTAAAATATGTTTATTTAAGTTAGAATCTATGAATGATTTATCTCATAATTTTTTGAATGTATGTCCTTATGTTATAGAGAAATTCTGCATTCATATTTTTTTTAAAGAAATACTGAACTAATTTAATATTAGGCATCAATCATAATTAGTAGGCACATAATAATTGCCATGAAATGATTATCCCCCTCCCTTCATTTTGGGCCTGTTTTTATAACGAACTTATTCAACGCTCAGCTTTGTGTTTCTCAACTTTTTGATTCCATTTTTCCTCTATTCATTCTTTTTCATATTCGTGATCCACCGAAATTAATATAATGTAAGCATAATATAAAATGAAAAAGGTTCTCACTGCTCAGTTAGTATTCACTACGTATTAGATTTTCTTGTTTGTGATGTTGATGTATAAATGAGGAAGAAACAAGCGTTAATAGACTAGTAGTATCTATTAGCGTTTCTATAAATTTAGAATATGTTTATTAAAATTAGAATCTATGAATGATTTATCTTATAATTTTTTGAATGCAGTATTCTTATGTTAGAGCTATATAGAGAAATTCTGTCTTCACATTTTCTTAAATACTGAACTAATTTAATCTTAGGCATCAATCATAATTAGTTGGCATCTAATAATTGCCATAAAAAGATTTTTTCTCCTTTATTTTCGGTCTCTGCTTTTATTACGAACTTAAACGGTCAGCTTTGTGTTTTTTAACTATTTCATTCCATTTTTTCTCTACTTGTTATTTTTTACATTCCGGATCCACCGAAATTCATTTAATGTAAACATAATATAAATTGAAGACGGTTCTCACTGCTCAGTTAGTATTAACTTTCTATTAGATTTTCTATTTGTGATGTTAATGTTAAATGTGAGATTTATTGTGATGATGATGAGGAAGAAAGAACGTTGGTAGACTAGCTATATCTATTGAAGTTAATAGACTGGCATTATCTATTGACGTTAATAAGCTAGCAATATGTATTGATGCTAATAGACTAACAATATCTATTCACGTTTCTATTAAAATTTGAATATATCTATTAAAGTTAGAATCTATGAATGATTTATCTCAGCGTATTTTAGTATCCTTATGTTAGTAACATAGAGAAATTCTGACTTCACATTTCTAAAAGAATTACAGAAATCCAGTAGCTGGAACACTTCAGCACGGCAGCGGGTACTGCAGATTATCATAGCTTTTGCAGATTATTTTCTACCACCACTATCGTAATTTAAGAAAAATATGGAATAATTTTTCTTTTCTTTAAATTTGATATTGAAAAAAAAAAAAACCCCACTTACTTCTTGCATATTTTCTGCTGGTTTAGTTTTATTTGCTGCAAAAGTGCCTGTGGTGATATGGTAATTAATTTCACTTGAAATGAAACTTTAAATGGGCCCAAATAGAACACTATAGATTACAATTAGTATATTTCTTTCCCTCTTAAATGAACAGGGTTTATTTTAATATTATCATCTGCAAGTACATCTTTTCTTTTTGATTTCTTTATTGATGGGCGTAATATAAGCATCTATTTTTTTTTCTTCACTTTTCCGGCAAAGCTAAAGAATGATTGTGAAAAATTCATATTAAATCTAGGCAACATAAAGCTCTAACATATAACTTTATTATATTTAATATTTGAAAATTATGTTAGAATAAGAGAGAGAGAGAGATAAATAAAATCTAAATCTTTTTGCAATAAAATCTATGCCTGACTGCATTAAAGTCGCAGATAAATCTGAATTTTTTAAAGATGGTGCTGCAGATTGACTCTGCAAGTTCTGCTACTGGGTACAGAAATAAATTCAAAATTCATGCCAGTCACAAATTATATTTATTGACGAATTATATAATTGTTAAAGTTCCAGAATCAATCTTAAAATTTTTAATAGTGTACTTAATATTGTTCCATAGATAGTCTTCTAATGTTGTAAATACAGAGAAATTTTGAATTAAGTAATGTGAATAAAGCGCAAATAAGGACACAAAAATGAGTACTGTATCTATGAGTATGAGTACTTTACTTACTCACATTGTTTTACTTTATTCATATGTAACACAAAGTGTACTTTATCTTCATACATTTTTCGGTAACTAACGATCTGCATTCTCAGACACATGTTCTTTATAAGTTTAAAGCAATAAATTCTTCTTTCTTTGTTTCCTAATGTTAAAAGCATGGCGTACTAATATTTGTTGGCCTGCACTGAAATTTCTCAGAAAAAATGGTTAAATAACAATTTTTTTATTGTTATTTTGCTATATTCAAACAAAACAGCCAATTAACCAAAAATAAGATGGTATTCAAACTGTTAACTGCGAAAAAAAAACGTTTATTTACTGCCTTTACTTAATACGGTTAAACAACCAGAATTTTATCGTTCCAACTAGGTCCACTTTATGAAGTCACTTAGTTCATTACAGCTTTATATATATTATAGCCGATCTGTCAATCTCATGACCGACAGAACGGGGATTTAAGTAGTCCCAGCGTGGACACCAAAAATATTCCTCTATTCCTTTCAACTCATGAAAAGTTTTCAATATCCTGCACTCTCTAAATTGTGACCCTGGGCTTGTCGAATATAATGCTCTCATTCTCGCATAGATGGCAGCACCATAAAACTGCTAAAATGATCTTCAATGATCTTTCTTAGTTAAGCTTTTAAACAATTACAATTTTGAAATCATATTAGTTGTAAATGGTTAAAACTCCGCATTGTTATGTATTCATGTTTTTTTAATCATACAATTGTAAACGGTTTTAAAACCATAAAGATAAAAAATATTCTTTGTCGTAAACTTTACGGTTAATTGGATGAACCAACTGCTGCCGGTTATTTTACTATATTTTGGAATGAAAATTCTAACAGTTTGATAAAATGTTTTCAAACTCTAAAAATGCAAACACAAATTATTGTATGATTATTTACTTCTTTTCTGTGTCATTCTGCCAATTTTTTTTCAGTATTGAAACTTTATTGCTTAATGAACTCACTTTTTCTATACTTAAAATATTAAATTGCATATAAAAATGAAAGTGAATTTGCAAGCCAGGATTTCTCTCGCAGTAAAGCGTTTTCTTCATAGCAAGTAGTAAGAACCAAAATTAAATTTAAGATTTAAATTTTTTTGTGTTAAAAATAAAATAGAATGCCATTATCATTAACATTTTCTTATAATGTAAAACTTAACAAAAGTTCCGCTTATTATTATTTCGTTTTCTTAAATGTTGGATTGCAATGCTGTTAATAACAGCATACAGCGAAAACTTTAACAAAATGTTTAGATTTGTATAATTTCTTTATAATTAAACATTGAAATAAAATGGTGAAATTAACAGCATAAAAGAAAAAACTTGAACTATTTAAATAAATATAATTTTTTATATTAAACTTTGGAATGGAATGTTCATCTCTACTGGAATGGAATAGAATCAGTAGCACCTTACATAAATCTTAAAACAAAAGTTTAGTTTTACATAATTTTTCTAGCATTATAATGAAATGCTGTTATTAAGAGCGTAGAGAAGTTATTAAAC